>NW_027190721.1:0-28375 GCF_040958095.1 Procambarus clarkii
TTGAAGGCCAAATCACATATCGTGATACTACATGAAATAGTATCGAAATATTGGTAAAAATGAATATATTTACGTAATATCAAACTACATGAAAAACGTGAAAAAGTCACTATATAACCATATTTGAGGATTTTAACTTCAAATCATAGAGCGAGGTTTCGTATTACTTAGTTCCAAGAAAAGACATATGACAATGTTGTTTCCAATACAAATGATAAAAAACAATGTGTTTTCATTAGAATTAACTATAATGTTCTTGATTTTCCGTTTATATTAACGAGGGAAGATGTACACGTTAAACCGCTCTAATCCGGCTGAAACGTCGATATATGCAATAAAAACCGAACTTCTCCCCTTTTCAATATCTTACTCAGTATTTTAACGAGAAACAAATAGATGATTGAAAATGAAGTATTTAAGGTTATTATCTAATCAATTATGTGTTTGCATCATTTTTATCGTATATATATATGAATTAATACCCATGGACGGAAAATTCACAAAAACGTGGAAAACGGCAAAATATTGCCTAATTCGATGATATTTTGTTTAAATCACATGAAGGAAAAGGAGATTATCAACGTTAAAATATTGCTAAATTCGATGATTTTTCGTACGAAGCAAAATGCAAGAAAACTTGCTTAAAATGCAATATTATGCGAAATTCTGAGATTTGAAGGCCAAATCACATATCGTGATACTACATGAAATAGTATCGAAATATTGGTAAAAATGAATATATTTACGTAATATCAAACTACATGAAAAACGTGAAAAAGTCACTATATAACCATATTTGAGGATTTTAACTTCAAATCATAGAGCGAGGTTTCGTATTATTTAGTTCCAAGAAAAGACATATGACAATGTTGTTTCCAATACAAATGATAAAAAACAATGTGTTTTCATTAGAATTAACTATAATGTTCTTGATTTTCCGTTTATATTAACGAGGGAAGATGTACACGTAAAACCGCTCTAATCCGGCTGAAACGTCGATATATGCAATAAAAACCGAACTTCTCCCCTTTTCAATATCTTACTCAGTATTTTAACGAGAAACAAATAGATGATTGAAAATGAAGTATTTAAGGTTATTATCTAATAAATTATGTGTTTGCATCATTTTTATCGTATATATATGAATTAAAACCCATGGACTGAAAATTCACAAAAACGTGGAAAACGGCAAAATATTGCCTAATTCGATGATATTTTGTTTAAATCACATGAAGGAAAAGGAGATGATAAACGTTAAAATATTGCTAAATTCGATGATTTTTCGTACGAAGCAAAATGCAAGAAAACTTGCTTAAAATGCAATATTATGCGAAATTCTGAGATTTGAAGGCCAAATCACATATCGTGATACTACATGAAATAGTATCGAAATATTGGTAAAAATGAATATATTTATGTAATATCAAACTACATGAAAAACGTGAAAAAGTCACTATATAACCATATTTGAGGATTTTAACTTCAAATCATAGAGCGAGGTTTCGTATTATTTAGTTCCAAGAAAAGACATATGACAATGTTGTTTCCAATACAAATGATAAAAAACAATGTGTTTTCATAAGAATTAACTATGTTCTTGATTTTCCGTTTATATTAACGAGGGAAGATGTACACGTAAAACCGCTCTAATCCGGCTGAAACGTCGATATATGCAATAAAAACCGAACTTCTCCCCTTTTCAATATCTTACTCAGTATTTTAACGAGAAACAAATAGATGATTGAAAATGAAGTATTTAAGGTTATTATCTAATCAATTATGTGTTTGCATCATTTTTATCGTATATATATGAATTAAAACCCATGGACTGAAAATTCACAAAAACGTGGAAAACGGCAAAATATTGCCTAATTCGATGATATTTTGTTTAAATCACATGAAGGAAAAGGAGATGATAAACGTCAAAATATTGCTATATTCGATGATTTTTCGTACGAAACAAAATGCAAGAAAAGTTGCTTTAAATGCAATATTATGCGAAATTCTGAGATTTGAAGGCCAAATCACATATCGTGATACTACATGAAATTGTATCGAAATATTGGTAAAAATGAATATATTTACGTAAAATCAAACTACATGAAAAACGTGAAAAAAGTCACTATATAACCATATTTGAGGATTTAACTTCAAATCATAGAGCGAGGTTTCGTATTATTTAGATCCAAGAAAAGACATATGACAATGTTGTTTCCAATACAAATGATAAAAAACAATGTGTTTTCATTCGAAATAACTAAAATGTTCTTGATTTTCCGTTTATATTAACGAGGGAAGATGTACATGTAAAACCGCTCTAATCCGGCTGAAACGTCGATATATGCAATAAAAACCGAACTTCTCCCCTTTTCAATATCTTACTCAGTATTTTAACAAGAAACAAATAGATGATTGAAAATGATGTATTTAAGGTTATTATCTAATCAATTATGTGTTTTCATCATTTTTATCGTATATATATGAATTAAAATAAATGGACTGAAAATTCACAAAAACGTGGAAAACGGTAAATATTGCCTAATTCGATGATATTTTGTTTAAATCACATGAAGGAAAAGGAGATGATAAACGTCAAAATATTGCTATATTCGATGATTTTTCGTACGAAACAAAATGCAAGAAAACTTGCTTTAAATGCAATATTATGCGAAATTCTGAGATTTGAAGGCCAAATCACATATCGTGATACTACATGAAATAGTATCGAAATATTGGTAAAAATGAATATATTTACGTAATATCAAACTACATGAAAAACGTGAAAAAGTCACTATATAACCATATTTGAGGATTTTAACTTCAAATCATAGAGCGAGGTTTCGTATTATTTAGATCCAAGAAAAGACATATGACAATGTTGTTTCCAATACAAATGATAAAAAACAATGTGTTTTCATTAGAATTAACTATAATGTTCTTGATTTTCCGTTTATATTAACGAGGGAAGATGTACACGTAAAACCGCTCTAATCCGGCTGAAACGTCGATATATGCAATAAAAACCGAACTTCTCCCCTTTTCAATATCTTACTCAGTATTTTAACGAGAAAGAAATAGTTGATTGAAAATGAAGTATTTTAGGTTATTATCTAATCAATTATGTGTTTGCATCATTTTTATCGTATATATATAAATTAAAACCAATGGACTGGAAATTCACAAAAACGTGGAAAACTGTAAATATTGCCTAATTCGATGATATTTTGTTTAAATCACATGAAGGAAAAGGAGATGATAAACGTCAAAATATTGGTATATTCGATGATTTTTCGTACGAAACAAAATGCAAGAAAACTTGCTTAAAATGCAATATTATGCGAAATTCTGAGATTTGAAGGCCAAATCACATATCGTTATACTACATGAAATAGTATCGAAATATTGGTAAAAATGAATATATTTACGTAATATCAAACTACATGAAAAACGTGAAAAAAGTCACTATATAACCATATTTGAGGATTTTAACTTCAAATCATAGAGCGAGGTTTCGTATTATTTAGATCCAAGAAAAGACATATGACAATGTTGTTTCCAATACAAATGATAAAAAACAATGTGTTTTCATTAGAATTAACTATAATGTTCTTGATTTTCCGTTTATATTAACGATGGAAGATGTACACGTAAAACCGCTCTAATCCGGCTGAAACGTCGATATATGCAATAAAAATAGAACTTCTCCCCTTTTCAGTATCTTACTCAGTATTTTAACGAGAAACAAATAGTTAATTGAAAATGAAGTATTTAAGGTTATTATCTAATCAATTATGTGTTTGCATCATTTTTATCGTATATATAATGAATTAATACCCATAGACTGAAAATTCACAAAAACGTGGAAAAACGGCAAAATATTGCCTAATTCGATGATATTTTGTTTAAATCAAAGAAAGGAAAAGGGGATGATAAACGTCAAAATATTGCTAAATTCGATGATTTTTCGTACGAAGGAAAATGCAAGAAAGCTTGCTTAAAATGCAATATTATGCGAAATTCTGAGATTTGAAGGCCAAATCACATATCGTGATACTACATGAAATAGTATCGAAATATTGGTAAAAATGAATATATTTACGTAATATCAAACTACATGAAAAACGTGAAAAAAGTCACTATATAACCATATTTGAGGATTTTAACTTCAAATCATAGAGCGAGGTTTCGTATTACTTAGTTCCAAGAAAAGACATATGACAATGTTGTTTCCAATACAAATGATAAAAAACAATGTGTTTTCATTAGAATTAACTATAAAGTTCTTGATTTTCCGTTTATATTAACGAGGGAAGATGTACACGTAAAACCGCTCTAATCCGGCTGAAACGTCGATATATGCAATAAAAACCGAACTTCTCCCCTTTTCAATATCTTACTCAGTATTTTAACGAGAAACAAATAGATGATTGAAATTGAAGTATTTAATGTTATTATCTAATCAATTATGTGTTTGCATCATATTTATCGTATATATATGAATTAAAACCCATGGACTGAAAATTCACAAAAACGTGGAAAACGGCAAAATATTGCCTAATTCGATGATATTTTGTTTAAATCACATGAAGGAAAAGGAGATGATAAACGTTAAAATATTGCTAAATTCGATGATTTTTCGTACGAAGCAAAATGCAAGAAAACTTGCTTAAAATGCAATATTATGCGAAATTCTGAGATTTGAAGGCCAAATCACATATCGTGATACTACATGAAATAGTATCGAAATATTGGTAAAAATGAATATATTTACGTAATATCAAACTACATGAAAAACGTGAAAAAGTCACTATATAACCATATTTGAGGATTTTAACTTCAAATCATAGAGCGAGGTTTCGTATTACTTAGTTCCAAGAAAAGACATATGACAATGTTGTTTCCAATACAAATGATAAAAAACAATGTGTTTTCATTAGAATTAACTATAATGTTCTTGATTTTCCGTTTATATTAACGAGGGAAGATGTACACGTTAAACCGCTCTAATCCGGCTGAAACGTCGATATATGCAATAAAAACCGAACTTCTCCCCTTTTCAATATCTTACTCAGTATTTTAACGAGAAACAAATAGATGATTGAAAATGAAGTATTTAAGGTTATTATCTAATCAATTATGTGTTTGCATCATTTTTATCGTATATATATATGAATTAATACCCATGGACGGAAAATTCACAAAAACGTGGAAAACGGCAAAATATTGCCTAATTCGATGATATTTTGTTTAAATCACATGAAGGAAAAGGAGATTATCAACGTTAAAATATTGCTAAATTCGATGATTTTTCGTACGAAGCAAAATGCAAGAAAACTTGCTTAAAATGCAATATTATGCGAAATTCTGAGATTTGAAGGCCAAATCACATATCGTGATACTACATGAAATAGTATCGAAATATTGGTAAAAATGAATATATTTACGTAATATCAAACTACATGAAAAACGTGAAAAAGTCACTATATAACCATATTTGAGGATTTTAACTTCAAATCATAGAGCGAGGTTTCGTATTATTTAGTTCCAAGAAAAGACATATGACAATGTTGTTTCCAATACAAATGATAAAAAACAATGTGTTTTCATTAGAATTAACTATAATGTTCTTGATTTTCCGTTTATATTAACGAGGGAAGATGTACACGTAAAACCGCTCTAATCCGGCTGAAACGTCGATATATGCAATAAAAACCGAACTTCTCCCCTTTTCAATATCTTACTCAGTATTTTAGCGAGAAACAAATAGATGATTGAAAATGAAGTATTTAAGGTTATTATCTAATCAATTATGTGTTTGCATCATTTTTATCGTATATATATGAATTAAAACCCATGGACTGAAAATTCACAAAAACGTGGAAAACGGCAAAATATTGCCTAATTCGATGATATTTTGTTTAAATCACATGAAGGAAAAGGAGATGATAAACGTTAAAATATTGCTAAATTCGATGATTTTTCGTACGAAGCAAAATGCAAGAAAACTTGCTTAAAATGCAATATTATGCGAAATTCTGAGATTTGAAGGCCAAATCACATATCGTGATACTACATGAAATAGTATCGAAATATTGGTAAAAATGAATATATTTATGTAATATCAAACTACATGAAAAACGTGAAAAAGTCACTATATAACCATATTTGAGGATTTTAACTTCAAATCATAGAGCGAGGTTTCGTATTATTTAGTTCCAAGAAAAGACATATGACAATGTTGTTTCCAATACAAATGATAAAAAACAATGTGTTTTCATAAGAATTAACTATGTTCTTGATTTTCCGTTTATATTAACGAGGGAAGATGTACACGTAAAACCGCTCTAATCCGGCTGAAACGTCGATATATGCAATAAAAACCGAACTTCTCCCCTTTTCAATATCTTACTCAGTATTTTAACGAGAAACAAATAGATGATTGAAAATGAAGTATTTAAGGTTATTATCTAATCAATTATGTGTTTGCATCATTTTTATCGTATATATATGAATTAAAACCCATGGACTGAAAATTCACAAAAACGTGGAAAACGGCAAAATATTGCCTAATTCGATGATATTTTGTTTAAATCACATGAAGGAAAAGGAGATGATAAACGTTAAAATATTGCTATATTCGATGATTTTTCGTACGAAACAAAATGCAAGAAAACTTGCTTTAAATGCAATATTATGCGAAATTCTGAGATTTGAAGGCCAAATCACATATCGTGATACTACATGAAATTGTATCGAAATATTGGTAAAAATGAATATATTTACGTAATATCAAACTACATGAAAAACGTGAAAAAAGTCACTATATAACCATATTTGAGGATTTTAACTTCAAATCATAGAGCGAGGTTTCGTATTATTTAGATCCAAGAAAAGACATATGACAATGTTGTTTCCAATACAAATGATAAAAAACAATGTGTTTTCATTAGAATTAACTATAATGTTCTTGATTTTCCGTTTATATTAACGAGGGAAGATGTACACGTAAAACCGCTCTAATCCGGCTGAAACGTCGATATATGCAATAAAAACCGAACTTCTCCCCTTTTCAATATCTTACTCAGTATTTTAACGAGAAAGAAATAGTTGATTGAAAATGAAGTATTTTAGGTTATTATCTAATCAATTATGTGTTTGCATCATTTTTATCGTATATATATGAATTAAAACCAATGGACTGGAAATTCACAAAAACGTGGAAAACTGTAAATATTGCCTAATTCGATGATATTTTGTTTAAATCACATGAAGGAAAAGGAGATGATAAACGTCAAAATATTGGTATATTCGATGATTTTTCGTACGAAACAAAATGCAAGAAAACTTGCTTAAAATGCAATATTATGCGAAATTCTGAGATTTGAAGGCCAAATCACATATCGTTATACTACATGAAATAGTATCGAAATATTGGTAAAAATGAATATATTTACGTAATATCAAACTACATGAAAAACGTGAAAAAAGTCACTATATAACCATATTTGAGGATTTTAACTTCAAATCATAGAGCGAGGTTTCGTATTATTTAGATCCAAGAAAAGACATATGACAATGTTGTTTCCAATACAAATGATAAAAAACAATGTGTTTTCATTAGAATTAACTATAATGTTCTTGATTTTCCGTTTATATTAACGATGGAAGATGTACACGTAAAACCGCTCTAATCCGGCTGAAACGTCGATATATGCAATAAAAACAGAACTTCTCCCCTTTTCAGTATCTTACTCAGTATTTTAACGAGAAACAAATAGTTAATTGAAAATGAAGTATTTAAGGTTATTATCTAATCAATTATGTGTTTGCATCATTTTTATCGTATATATAATGAATTAATACCCATAGACTGAAAATTCACAAAAACGTGGAAAAACGGCAAAATATTGCCTAATTCGATGATATTTTGTTTAAATCAAAGAAAGATAAAGGGGATGATAAACGTCAAAATATTGCTAAATTCGATGATTTTTCGTACGAAACAAAATGCAAGGAAACTTGCTTAAAATGCAATATTATGCGAAATTTTGAGATTTGAAGGCCAAATCACATATCGTGATACTACATGAAATAGTATCGGAATATTGGTAAAAATGAATATATTTGCGTAATATCAAACTACATGATTAACGTGAAAAAGTTACTATTTTACCATATTTGAGGATTTTACCTTCAAATCATAGAGCGAGGTTTCGTATTATTTAGATCCAAGAAAAGACATATGACAATGTTGTTTCCAATACAAATGATAAAAAACAATGTGTTTTCATTCGAAATAACTAAAATGTTCCTGATTTTCCGTTTATATTAACGAGGGAAGATGTACACGTAAAACCGCTCTAACCCGGCTGAAACGTCGATATATGCAATAAAAACCGAACTTCTCCCCTTTTCAATATCTTACTCAGTATTTTAACGAGAAACAAATAGATGATTGAAAATGAAGTATTTAAGGTTATTATCTAATCAATTATGTGTTTGCATCATTTTTATCGTATATATATATGAATTAATACCCATGGACGGAAAATTCACAAAAACGTGGAAAACGGCAAAATATTCCCTAATTCGATGATATTTTGTTTAAATCACATGAAGGAAAGGGAGATGATAAACGATAAAATATTGCTAAATTCGATGATTTTTCGTACGAAGCAAAATGCAAGAAAGCTTGCTTAAAATGCAATATTATGCGAAATTCTGAGATTTGAAGGCCAAATCACATATCGTGATACTACATGAAATAGTATCGAAATATTGGTAAAAATGAATATATTTACGTAATATCAAACTACATGAAAAACGTGAAAAAAGTCACTATATAACCATATTTGAGGATTTTAACTTCAAATCATAGAGCGAGGTTTCGTATTATTTAGTTCCAAGAAAAGACATATGACAATGTTGTTTCCAATACAAATGATAAAAAACAATGTGTTTTCATAAGAATTAACTATAATGTTCTTGATTTTCCGTTTATATTAACGATGGAAGATGTACACGTAAAACCGCTCTAATCCGGATGAAACGTCGATATATGCAATAAAAACCGAACTTCTCCCCTTTATAATATCTTACTCAGTATTTTAACGAGAAACAAATAGATGATTGAAAATGAAGTATTTAGGGTTATTATCTAATCAATTATGTGCTTGCATCATTTTTATCGTATATATATATGAATTAATACCCATGGACGGAAAATTCACAAAAACGTGGAAAACGGCAAAATATTGCCTAATTCGATGATATTTTGTTTAAATCACATGAAGGAAAAGGAGATGATAAACGTTAAAATATTGCTAAATTCGATGATTTTTCGTACGAAGCAAAATGCAAGAAAACTTGCTTAAAATGCAATATTATGCGAAATTCTGAGATTTGAAGGCCAAATCACATATCGTGACACTACATGAAATAGTATCGAAATATTGGTAAAAATGAATATATTTACGTAATATCAAACTACATGAAAAACGTGAAAAAAGTCACTATATAACCATATTTGAGGATTTTAACTTCAAATCATAGAGCGAGGTTTCGTATTACTTAGTTCCAAGAAAAGACATATGACAATGTTGTTTCCAATACAAATGATAAAAAACAATGTGTTTTCATTAGAATTAACTATAATGTTCTTGATTTTCCGTTTATATTAACGAGGGAAGATGTACACGTTAAACCGCTCTAATCCGGCTGAAACGTCGATATATGCAATAAAAACCGAACTTCTCCCCTTTTCAATATCTTACTCAGTATTTTAACGAGAAACAAATAGATGATTGAAAATGAAGTATTTAAGGTTATTATCTAATCAATTATGTGTTTGCATCATTTTTATCGTATATATATATGAATTAATACCCATGGACGGAAAATTCACAAAAACGTGGAAAACGGCAAAATATTGCCTAATTCGATGATATTTTGTTTAAATCACATAAAGGAAAAGGAGATTATCAACGTTAAAATATTGCTAAATTCGATGATTTTTCGTACGAAGCAAAATGCAAGAAAACTTGCTTAAAATGCAATATTATGCGAAATTCTGAGATTTGAAGGCCAAATCACATATCGTGATACTACATGAAATAGTATCGAAATATTGGTAAAAATGAATATATTTGCGTAATATCAAACTACATGATTAACGTGAAAAAGTTACTATTTTACCATATTTGAGGATTTTACCTTCAAATCATAGAGCGAGGTTTCGTATTATTTAGATCCAAGAAAAGACATATGACAATGTTGTTTCCAATACAAATGATAAAAAACAATGTGTTTTCATTCGAAATAACTAAAATGTTCCTGATTTTCCGTTTATATTAACGAGGGAAGATGTACACGTAAAACCGCTCTAACCCGGCTGAAACGTCGATATATGCAATAAAAACCGAACTTCTCCCCTTTTCAATATCCTACTCAGTATTTTAACAAGAAACAAATAGATGATTGAAAATGAAGTATTTAAGGTTATTATCTAATCAATTATGTGTTTGCATCATTTTTATCGTATATATATGAATTAAAATAAATGGACTGAAAATTCACAAAAACGTGGAAAACGGTAAATATTGCCTAATTCGATGATATTTTGTTTAAATCACATGAAGGAAAAGGAGATGATAAACGTCAAAATATTGCTATATTCGATGATTTTTCGTACGAAACAAAATGCAAGAAAACTTGCTTAAAATGCAATATTATGCGAAATTCTGAGATTTGAAGGCCAAATCGCATATCGTGACACTACATGAAATAGTATCGAAATATTATTAAAAATGAATATATTTACGTAATATCAAACTACATGAAAAACGTGAAAAAAGTCACTATATAACCATATTTGAGGATTTTAACTTCAAATCATAGAGCGAGGTTTCGTATTATTTAGTTCCAAGAAAAGACATATGTCAATGTTGTTTCCAATACAAATGATAAAAAACAATGTGTTTTCATTAGAATTAACTATAATGTTCTTGATTTTCCGTTTATATTAACGAGGGAAGATGTACACGTAAAACCGCTCTAATCCGGCTGAAACGTCGATATATGCAATAAAAACCGAACTTCTCCCCTTTTCAATATCTTACTCAGTATTTTAACGAGAAACAAATAGATGATTGAAATTGAAGTATTTAATGTTATTATCTAATCAATTATGTGTTTGCATCATATTTATCGTATATATATGAATTAAAACCCATGGACTGAAAATTCACAAAAACGTGGAAAACGGCAAAATATTGCCTAATTCGATGATATTTTGTTTAAATCACATGAAGGAAAAGGAGATGATGAACGTCAAAATATTGCTATATTCGATGATTTTTCGTACGAAACAAAATGCAAGAAAACTAGCTTAAAATGCAATATTATGCGAAATTCTGAGATTTGAAAGCCAAATCATATATCGTGATACTACATGAAATAGTATCGAAATATTGGTAAAAATGAATATATTTACGTAATATCAAACTACATGAAAAACGTGAAAAAAGTCACTATATAACCATATTTGAGGATTTTAACTTCAAATCATAGAGCGAGGTTTCGTATTACTTAGTTCCAAGAAAAGACATATGACAATGTTGTTTCCAATACAAATGATAAAAAACAATGTGTTTTCATTAGAATTAACTATAATGTTCTTGATTTTCCGTTTATATTAACGAGGGAAGATGTACACGTAAAACCGCTCTAATCCGGCTGAAACGTCGATATATGCAATAAAAACCGAACTTCTCCCCTTTTCAATATCTTACTCAGTATTTTAACGAGAAACAAACAGATGATTGAAAATGAAGTATTTAAGGTTATTATCTAATCAATTATGTGTTTGCATCATTTTTATCGTATATATATATGAATTAATACCCATGGACGGAAAATTCACAAAAACGTGGAAAACGGCAAAATATTGCCTAATTCTATGATATTTTGTTTAAATCACATGAAGGAAAAGGAGATGATAAACGTTAAAATATTGCTAAATTCGATGATTTTTCGTACGAAGCAAAATGCAAGAAAACTTGCTTAAAATGCAATATTATGCGAAATTCTGAGATTTGAAGGCCAAATCACATATCGTGATACTACATGAAATAGTATCGAAATATTGGTAAAAATGAATATATTTACGTAATATCAAACTACATGAAAAACGTGAAAAAAGTCACTATATAACCATATTTGAGGATTTTAACTTCTAATCATAGAGCGAGGTTTCGTATTACTTAGTTCCAAGAAAAGACATATGACAATGTTGTTTCCAATACAAATGATAAAAAACAATGTGTTTTCATTAGAATTAACTATAATGTTCTTGATTTTCCGTTTATATTAACGAGGGAAGATGTACACTGTTATAACTGATATGAGTGGGGCTTCTATGGGGTACTGGTACTATTAAGGGGTATAGGTAGTTAGAAGACAGGAGTATCAAATATGGGAGAGCTAAAAGGCCCGGCCCCCAAAATAAACTATCCACAGTAGTAATAACTTGCTACAAGACCAAATATGTTAGTCTAAGGGTTGTTCACTGCGCTCCCACCTTGGAAGAAGAGATACTCTGTAATTCATGTACTTATTTATTAACCCGTTAACAACCCCCCATATACACTCACACCAATAACAATAATAATAATAACTTTACCACACTATCTTACGTTAAAAGCCTTGGTCCACGTAGGCAGGATACAAGGTTTACACTAATAACAAGCTAGGGTAAAGTACTACTGGATAAGCACTGAAGCTGGATGCAGCTTAGGGTAGTGAAACCACGTGGGACCCTAATACAAAACACAACACTTAGGGGTACCCAAACACTGGCAAAATACTATCCCCAGGTCTCACCAATCGTTACTACCAGAGTAGGCACACTCACTAATGCCCTGTACTTAGCTTAAGGATACAGGAACTTCAGGTAAGGGAAATAAGTAAGAGGAGAAGGAAGGAGAGTAGGGGAGCAGCCACAGAGTAGGTCTATACCGCACCACACCAGCCAGAGAAGAGCGAGCTCCTCGCGACCACCTGGCCTCCCTCATGTCGTGGTGCCGGAAGGAGCCTAATTGATCGTGCAGCTAAGCACATTAAAGATCTTCCCCTATGCAACGTATTGTTACTTTATGAATGATTAGAAAGTATTAGTAAGCAAAGTTGGTGCCTATGTTATTATTTAATAATCAACCCCCAGCTCAGTCTTTAAATGCTCTTTGAGAAACAATAATAGTCTTACGTCTGGCAGGGAAGATACAAACAATTTCCATTCGAAATGCGCCAACTGTACTACTTAGGAAGTTTAATAGCTCAATTTTGACCTCTGGTTTCCACTGGAGAACCCAGGGTCGTAACACTCCTCCCCCCTTCAGAGAAAAAAAAATGTGAATACTAGAATAGTAGTCATATTTTTTTGTAAGAGTATACAGAGAACAAAAAGAAAAACATATGACAAAAACAAAAAATCAATCAAAAGCAATTTCTCTGCAAAAAAAAAAAAATATAAAAGAGTTCTCTGAAAGAAAAAAAAAAACATACACAAAAAAAATAAAAGAACAGGGAAGTAAATAAATTGGACACGGAATATTTAATGTCACAGGAGAACCTAAAAAAAAATTAACTAAAGCATGACGGTTGGTAAATGGCTTTCTGTGGCTCAGATGAATGTTATTCAGGCAACCGGGACAGAGCGTCGGCTATCACGTTGAGTCTGCCCGGTAGGTGGGTAATGGAAAGATTGAAGTCCTGTAGGTACAACGCCCACCTGAGGATGCGTTTATTCTTACCCTTCATCTGAGTCAGGAAGACTAGTAAGTTATGGTCCGTGTACACTTCCACTATATTACCTGTGAGGTAAACTTCGAACTTTTTACATGTTAACACTAGCGCCAACGCCTCTTTTTCTACCACTGAATAATTGCGTTGCGCCTTGTCGAATTTCACAGAGTAATAATATACTGGGTGTTCCACCTGATCATCCCCAGTTTGCAACAACACTGCACCAGCACCCGAGTCAGACGCGTCAACATGAATTTTAAACGGTCGGTCGAACCTTGGACTAGCAAGCACTGGGGCGGAAGCTAAGATCAATTTCAAATTTTTAAATGCCTCTGCACAGTCTGATGACCACTTAAATTTAACGGCTTTCCGCAACAAGTCTGTGAGAGGAGTGGCAACACTGGAAAAGTTCTGACAAAAACGTCGATAGTACGCACACATACCGATAAATCTTTGAACGTCCTTTTTAGACTTTAGTACTGGATACTCCAGAATGGCATTGATTTTATCTTGCCGAGGTAACACTTTTCCTTGGCCCACTTCATAACCGAGGTACGTCACTGTGCCTTTGCCAAAATGACACTTTTTAGCATTTAAGGTAAGATTTGCCCTTTTCAAGATGGCACACAACTGGCGTAACCTAGCTATGTGGTCAGCCCAATTACTGTCAAACAGCACGATATCATCTAAATACGCCCGACAATTTGGCACCTTAGCGAGTAGAGAGTTCATGAGTCTCTGGGACGTGGCAGGGGCATTACGCAAGCCGAACGGTAACACTTGATACTCAAAAACACCCTCGGGTGTCACGAACGCAGTGAGCTGTTTAGCACGTTCAGTGAGTGGGATTTGATAATACCCCCTCGAGAGGTCGAATTTTGAAACGTACTTGGCATTTCCCAACTCGTCGATGCAGTCCTCGAGGAGGGGTAGCGGATAGGCATCCACAATGGTCACCTTGTTGAGCTGCCGATAGTCGGTGCATAATCTCCAGGAGCCGTCTGGTTTGGGGACCGAAAGGCAGGGCGAGCACCAAGAGCCCTGGCTCGGCCGGATGAGGCCGTGCTGGAGCAAGAAGTCGACCTCCTTCCGTACGATGGCCTTCTTTTCTGGACTCATCCGATAGGGTTGAAGGCGAATGGGAGTGTAGTCCGTCAACTCGACATCATGGCAAATGGCATCAGTCTGGGTCGGGACCTCCCCGAACAGACTGGAGAATTCATCAACCAACGACTGCACCTCTTCACGTTGGGCCATCTGCAAATGGGACAGTCCCTCCACAGCATTCACAGAACTAGAATTATTGAAAATGAGATTAGTTGGGTCCCCAGAACAATCATCCCCTCTCTCACTGGAAATGGAAACATTGGTTAGTGCAATGGGCCTGGGGCCCTGGAACTTCTTCAGTCGATTTACATGTATGAGCATTACCTGGTTACGTTTGTCAGAGTGCCTCACTTTGTACGTGAGGTCCCCAGTCTTTTCTGTCACAATGTAGGGGCCTTCGTACTTGTGGGACATAGTGTTCCCTAGTCGAGGCTTTAATACCAGGACAGGGTCGCCAGGCTGAAATACCCGTAACTTAGATTTAGCATCGTTACGTTCTTTCATCTTTTCTTGGGCCTTGCCAAGATACTTAAATGCAGCCGCCTTGCAGTCCTTGAGTCTCTGGTGGTGTTGCGCAAAGAAAGCCGAACCTTCGGATAACGTTACGTTCCCTAACAGATTCTCCTGTAACATTTGCAAGGGTCCACGAACTTTATGGCCAAAGACTAACTCAAAAGGAGAACAGCCCAGTGAACTTTGTAATCCCTCTCTAGCCGCAAACAAAACATACGGTAAATTCTCATCCCAGAAGGTGTGGGAACTCTCGCACGATGTCTTCAACATCTGCTTCAGAGTTAGATGGAAACGTTCAATTACCCCCTGACTCTGTGGATGGTATGGGCTGGAAACCTTATGAGTTATTCCATGTTCCTTACAAAATTGCTCGAAAACATCAGACTTAAAATTAGTACCATTGTCAGTTTGCACGACCCGAGGCAGTCCAAAAGTGGAAAAAAATTGCAACATACGAGCAACAACAGTTTTTGCTCGGATGTTCCTTACAGCAAAAGCCTCTGGGTAACGAGTAGTGATACACATCATCGTGATTAGGTAAATATTACCAGACTTAGTTCTAGGTAATGGTCCAACACAGTCCATTACCACATGAGAAAATGGTTCCTCTGGCACGACAATAAGCCTTAGAGGAGCTTTAGGTGGAGTCTGGTTTGGTTTCCCAACCAGTTGACAAACAATACACGCATTACAAAATTTTGCCACATCGCTTTTCAGCTTGGGCCAGAAAAAATACTTTAAAATTTTGTGATACATAATATTAATACCTTGATGTCCCCCCATAGGATCATCATGAGCAGCTGCCAAAACTCTTTCTCTATAGCAGGTCGGCAACATAACCTGGTGGACTACCTCCCACTCATTTGACAAGGGAGCACTCTGTGGTCTCCATTTTCTCATCAAAATCCGATCATTGTAGTAGTACCCAGTTGCTGCGTCTACAATTTCCTCCATAGAGACGGCTGTTTCATGACAATCTGCAAGAATGGGGTCAGCTTTCTGTAACTCACTCAAGGAGGCATCTAGGCCTTGGTCAGATGCCATTGGCCGAGGCTCAACAGTGTTCTCCACCTCCCCACTACTCTCGGTAGATGGCGGTGGCAGGCTCTCCACAATGTCCTCGGCCACGTCATCGAGTCGGGCCATAAATGTGTCCGCGAGGTCCACTTGGTTTTCACCACTCGGAAAGCTCCTTGTGACCTCGGGATTTACCACCTTGGCAAGCACAGGGCTGCCCTTACATTTAAGTCCCATAGACCTGGTCACCGCGCACGCAGGGTACACAACATTATCCTCTGCGGCGGGTGGATCCAGGCAAACCTTAGGGGTAGGCAACATAATAGGCAGTCTGGAGTCCCCTACCTTATCCCCTGCTAAATCATTACCAACTATTACATCAACATTAGGGAAAGGTAGGTATGGAGTGACTCCGACTGTACAAACACCCTTGTGGAAATCAGATTCCAGGGTAACCTTATGGAGGGGTACTGCCCGAGTATCACTAGTGACACCTTCGACCAGTACCACCTCTCCAGTGTCGAGAGTGTTGGCACCTTGCAACGCACTCTCTAAAATTAAAGTCTGGATGGCACCGGTGTCTCGGAAGATCACCACGTCCTTCCAGGAAGAACCCTCAGACAAAAGTAGTCTCCCTTTCGATAAGAATGGGGTAAGCAAGTCCAACCACTGTGGGTTGGAGGTCTTACTCCCTAACCCTTCTGAAAGCCTCAAGCCCTGTGTCACAACTAGAGCATTGGGTCTTTTTTCAGGGTGCAGTTGCCAACAACGGCTAATAGTGTGGTTTGGACGATTACAGTGACCACAAAAACGTCGGGGAGAAGAGACATTACTAACAGAATTACCCTTCGGTTCACCTTTAGGTGCCGTTGGGCTAGACACTTTAACAGGGTTAGTTATGTCTGAAACAGAAGGTGCATTAGGTAAAGGGTTAGAATGAGCTGGTCTGGACTGGCTGTGGGTATAAGGTTTGCTACTCTGTGGGGTATAATTATTTTTGTTGGGCCTTTTGCCCGCCAATTGGTAGTTTTCTGCCAACTTGGCCAAATCCCCTATTTTAGAATTTAACTCTATCCTTCCTTTAATGTATTGTGATACGTTCTCTGGCATAACATCTATAAAATGCTCCATTAAAATTAAGTTCCTGAGAGCCTCGTATGTTTCGGCTTTCGCCGAGCGAATCCATCTATCAAATAATCGAATTTGATCATTCACAAATTCAGTGAGCGGTTGGTTGTGAGTAGGCCTAAGGTTACGATAAACTTGGCGGTGAGCTTCAGGAGTAATTTCATATGCCCGCAAAATACATTCCCTGACTTTATCATATTAGAAACACTCGTCGTCAGGCATGTTTATAAAAATATCTTGTGCTTTACCCCTAAGTCTTCCCTGTAGGATTTTCACCCACTCTTCCTTTGGCCAGTTCATGGACATGGCCACTCTCTGAAAATGGTTGAAAAACCTTTCAGGGTCAGACTCGGAAAATTCAGGCAAATTATGCTTTTTCTCATAATGCCTGGGGTTTGAATCCCCGGCAGGTGGAATTCCAGTGGCATTCGCTCTAATTTTAGCCTCCTCGGTTTTGAGTCTTTGCTCCTCTAATTTTATTTTTGCTAACTCTAAAGCTAATTCACTTTCCCTATGAGTTGCACTTTCTGCTTGGCTAGGCTGGCATAAAGGTGTATCACTTGTCAATAGTTGTTCATCAATACAATGTTGTAATATTTCATTCACCAAAGTCCACTTTTTATCTGCGACATTTAATTCTAGGCCAAATTCCTGGCCTAACAATACTAAATTAGACTTTTTAAGTTTCTTTATCTCTACCACTGAAGGCTCCCTTGCCAGGTTCTGCATTTCAGAAGACATCACTAATAATTTTAGCTCCCAGCCAAAGAAAAAATTAAAAAATAAAAATTGGAAAAAAACAAAAATTTGCACGGCCCCTAACACAAGGCCACACTAACCTTAATCGTGAAGGGATCCAGCTGGGTGTCCAGTCAGTGCAAGAATGTCCTTTGCTAGATGAGCTGGACCCTAGGCTAGCACACAACCGTTCTGCGGAAATAAAAAATTTTAATTTTGGCACTCAAGAATCTAATTTTTTACACTTATAATGTTCATCCCGGACAGGCCCCCACTTTTTACAACTGATATGAGTGGGGCTTCTATGGGGTACTGGTACTATTAAGGGGTATAGGTAGTTAGAAGACAGGAGTATCAAATATGGGAGAGCTAAAAGGCCCGGCCCCCAAAATAAACTATCCACAGTAGTAATAACTTGCTACAAGACCAAATATGTTAGTCTAAGGGTTGATCACTGCGCTCCCACCTTGGAAGAAGAGATACTCTGTAATTCATGTACTTATTTATTAACCCGTTAACAACCCCCCATATACACTCACACCAATAACAATAATAATAATAACTTTACCACACTATCTTACGTTAAAAGCCTTGGTCCACGTAGGCAGGATACAAGGTTTACACTAATAACAAGCTAGGGTAAAGTACTACTGGATAAGCACTGAAGCTGGATGCAGCTTAGGGTAGTGAAACCACGTGGGACCCTAATACAAAACACAACACTTAGGGGTACCCAAACACTGGCAAAATACTATCCCCAGGTCTCACCAATCGTTACTACCAGAGTAGGCACACTCACTAATGCCCTGTACTTAGCTTAAGGATACAGGAACTTCAGGTAAGGGAAATAAGTAAGAGGAGAAGGAAGGAGAGTAGGGGAGCAGCCACAGAGTAGGTCTATACCGCACCACACCAGCCAGAGAAGAGCGAGCTCCTCGCGACCACCTGGCCTCCCTCATGTCGTGGTGCCGGAAGGAGCCTAATTGATCGTGCAGCTAAGCACATTAAAGATCTTCCCCTATGCAACGTATTGTTACTTTATGAATGATTAGAAAGTATTAGTAAGCAAAGTTGGTGCCTATGTTATTATTTAATAATCAACCCCCAGCTCAGTCTTTAAATGCTCTTTGAGAAACAATAATAGTCTTACGTCTGGCAGGGAAGATACAAACAATTTCCATTCGAAATGCGCCAACTGTACTACTTAGGAAGTTTAATAGCTCAATTTTGACCTCTGGTTTCCACTGGAGAACCCAGGGTCGTAACATACACGTTAAACCGCTCTAATCCGGCTGAAACGTCGATATATGCAATAAAAACCGAACTTCTCCCCTTTTCAATATCTTACTCAGTATTTTAACGGGAAACAAATAGATGATTGAAAATGAAGTATTTAAGGTTATTATCTAATCAATTATGTGTTTGCATCATTTTTATCGTATATATATATGAATTAATACCCATGGACGGAAAATTCAAAAAAACGTGGAAAACGGCAAAATATTGCCTAATTCGATGATATTTTGTTTAAATCACATGAAGGAAAAGGAGATTATCAACGTTAAAATATTGCGAAATTCGATGATTTTTCGTACGAAGCAAAATGCAAGAAAACTTGCTTAAAATGCAATATTATGCGAAATTCTGAGATTTGAAGGCCAAATCACATATCGTGATACTACATGAAATAGTATCGAAATATTGGTAAAAATGAATATATTTACGTAATATCAAACTACATGAAAAACGTGAAAAAGTCACTATATAACCATATTTGAGGATTTTAACTTCAAATCATAGAGCGAGGTTTCGTATTATTTAGTTCCAAGAAAAGACATATGACAATGTTGTTTCCAATACAAATGATAAAAAACAATGTGTTTTCATTAGAATTAACTATAATGTTCTTGATTTTCCGTTTATATTAACGAGGGAAGATGTACACGTAAAACCGCTCTAATCCGGCTGAAACGTCGATATATGCAATAAAAACCGAACTTCTCCCCTTTTCAATATCTTACTCAGTATTTTAACGAGAAACAAATAGATGATTGAAAATGAAGTATTTAAGGTTATTATTTAATCAATTATGTGTTTGCATCATTTTTATCGTATATATATGAATTAAAACCCATGGACTGAAAATTCACAAAAACGTGGAAAACGGCAAAATATTGCCTAATTCGATGATATTTTGTTTAAATCACATGAAGGAAAAGGAGATGATAAACGTTAAAATATTGCTAAATTCGATGATTTTTCGTACGAAGCAAAATGCAAGAAAACTTTCTTAAAATGCAATATTATGCGAAATTCTGAGATTTGAAGGCCAAATCACATATCGTGATACTACATGAAATAGTATCGAAATATTGGTAAAAATGAATATATTTATGTAATATCAAACTACATGAAAAACGTGAAAAAGTCACTATATAACCATATTTGAGGATTTTAACTTCAAATCATAGAGCGAGGTTTCGTATTATTTAGTTCCAAGAAAAGACATATGACAATGTTGTTTCCAATACAAATGATAAAAAACAATGTGTTTTCATAAGAATTAACTATAATGTTCTTGAATTTCCGTTTATATTAACGAGGGAAGATGTACACGTAAAACCGCTCTAATCCGGCTGAAACGTCGATATATGCAATAAAAACCGAACTTCTCCCCTTTTCAATATCTTACTCAGTATTTTAACGAGAAACAAATAGATGATTGAAAATGAAGTATTTAAGGTTATTATCTAATCAATTATGTGTTTTCATCATTTTTATCGTATATATATGAATTAAAATAAATGGACTGAAAATTCACAAAAACATGGAAAACGGTAAATATTGCCTAATTCGATGATATTTTGTTTAAATCACATGAAGGAAAATGAGATGATAAACGTCAAAATATTGCTATATTCGATGATTTTTCGTACGAAACAAAATGCAAGAAAACTTGCTTTAAATGCAATATTTTGCGAAATTCTGAGATTTGAAGGCCAAATCACATATCGTGATACTACATGAAATAGTATCGAAATATTGGTATAAATGAATATATTTACGTAATATCAAACTACATGAAAAACGTGAAAAAGTCACTATATAACCATATTTGAGGATTTTAACTTCAAATCATAGAGCGAGGTTTCGTATTATTTAGATCCAAGAAAAGACATATGACAATGTTGTTTCCAATACAAATGATAAAAAACAATGTGTTTTCATTAGAATTAACTATAATGTTCTTGATTTTCCGTTTATATTAACGAGGGAAGATGTACACGTAAAACCGCTCTAATCCGGCTGAAACGTCGATATATGCAATAAAAACCGAACTTCTCCCCTTTTCAATATCTTCCTCAGTATTTTAACGAGAAAGAAATAGTTGATTGAAAATGAAGTATTTTAGGTTATTATCTAATCAATTATGTGTTTGCATCATTTTTATCGTAGATATATGAATTAATACCCATGGAAGGAAAATTCACAAAAACGTGGAAAACGGCAAAATATTGCCTAATTCGATGATATTTTGATTAAATCACATGAAGGAAAAGGGGATGATGAACGTCAAAATATTGCTATATTCGATGATTTTTCGTACGAAACAAAATGCAAGAAAACTAGCTTAAAATGCAATATTATGCGAAATTCTGAGATTTGAAGGCCAAATCATATATCGTGATACTACATGAAATAGTATCGAAATATTGGTAAAAATGAATATATTTACGTAATATGAAAACATGAAAAACGTGAAAAAAGTCGCTATATAACCATATTTGAGGATTTTAACTTCAAATCATAGAGCGAGGTTTCGTATTATTTAGATCCAAGAAAAGACATATGACAATGTTGTTTCCAATACAAATGATAAAAAACAATGTGTTTTCATTAGAATTAACTATAATGTTCTTGATTTTCCGTTTATATTAACGATGGAAGATGTACACGTAAAACCGCTCTAATCCGGCTGAAACGTCGATATATGCAATAAAAACAGAACTTCTCCCCTTTTCAGTATCTTACTCAGTATTTTAACGAGAAACAAATAGTTAATTGAAAATGAAGTATTTAAGGTTATTATCTAATCAATTATGTGTTTGCATCATTTTTATCGTATATATATATGAATTAATACCCATGGACGGAAAATTCAAAAAAACGTGGAAAACGGCAAAATATTGCCTAATTCGATGATATTTTGTTTAAATCACATGAAGGAAAAGGAGATTATCAACGTTAAAATATTGCTAAATTCGATGATTTTTCGTACGAAGCAAAATGCAAGAAAACTTGCTTAAAATGCAATATTATGCGAAATTCTGAGATTTGAAGGCCAAATCACATATCGTGATACTACATGAAATAGTATCGAAATATTGGTAAAAATGAATATATTTACGTAATATCAAACTACATGAAAAACGTGAAAAAGTCACTATATAACCATATTTGAGGATTTTAACTTCAAATCATAGAGCGAGGTTTCGTATTATTTAGTTCCAAGAAAAGACATATGACAATGTTGTTTCCAATACAAATGATAAAAAACAATGTGTTTTCATTAGAATTAACTATAATGTTCTTGATTTTCCGTTTATATTAACGAGGGAAGATGTACACGTAAAACCGCTCTAATCCGGCTGAAACGTCGATATATGCAATAAAAACCGAACTTCTCCCCTTTTCAATATCTTACTCAGTATTTTAACGAGAAACAAATAGATGATTGAAAATGAAGTATTTAAGGTTATTATTTAATCAATTATGTGTTTGCATCATTTTTATCGTATATATATGAATTAAAACCCATGGACTGAAAATTCACAAAAACGTGGAAAACGGCAAAATATTGCCTAATTCGATGATATTTTGTTTAAATCACATGAAGGAAAAGGAGATGATAAACGTTAAAATATTGCTAAATTCGATGATTTTTCGTACGAAGCAAAATGCAAGAAAACTTGCTTAAAATGCAATATTATGCGAAATTCTGAGATTTGAAGGCCAAATCACATATCGTGATACTACATGAAATAGTATCGAAATATTGGTAAAAATGAATATATTTATGTAATATCAAACTACATGAAAAACGTGAAAAAGTCACTATATAACCATATTTGAGGATTTTAACTTCAAATCATAGAGCGAGGTTTCGTATTATTTAGTTCCAAGAAAAGACATATGACAATGTTGTTTCCAATACAAATGATAAAAAACAATGTGTTTTCATAAGAATTAACTATAATGTTCTTGAATTTCCGTTTATATTAACGAGGGAAGATGTACACGTAAAACCGCTCTAATCCGGCTGAAACGTCGATATATGCAATAAAAACCGAACTTCTCCCCTTTTCAATATCTTACTCAGTATTTTAACGAGAAACAAATAGATGATTGAAAATGAAGTATTTAAGGTTATTATCTAATCAATTATGTGTTTGCATCATTTTTATCGTATATATATGAATTAAAATAAATGGACTGAAAATTCACAAAAACGTGGAAAACGGTAAATATTGCCTAATTCGATGATATTTTGTTTAAATCACATGAAGGAAAAGGAGATGATAAACGTCAAAATATTGCTATATTCGATGATTTTTCGTACGAAACAAAATGCAAGAAAACTTGCTTTAAATGCAATATTATGCGAAATTCTGAGATTTGAAGGCCAAATCACATATCGTGATACTACATGAAATAGTATCGAAATATTGGTATAAATGAATATATTTACGTAATATCAAACTACATGAAAAACGTGAAAAAAGTCACTATATAACCATATTTGAGGATTTTAACTTCAAATCATAGAGCGAGGTTTCGTATTATTTAGATCCAAGAAAAGACATATGACAATGTTGTTTCCAATACAAATGATAAAAAACAATGTGTTTTCATTAGAATTAACTATAATGTTCTTGATTTTCCGTTTATATTAACGAGGGAAGATGTACACGTAAAACCGCTCTAATCCGGCTGAAACGTCGATATATGCAATAAAAACCGAACTTCTCCCCTTTTCAATATCTTACTCAGTATTTTAACGAGAAAGAAATAGTTGATTGAAAATGAAGTATTTTAGGTTATTATCTAATCAATTATGTGTTTGCATCATTTTTATCGTAGATATATGAATTAATACCCATGGAATGAAAATTCACAAAAACGTGGAAAACGGCAAAATATTGCCTAATTCGATGATATTTTGATTAAATCACATGAAGGAAAAGGGGATGATGAACGTCAAAATATTGCTATATTCGATGATTTTTCGTACGAAACAAAATGCAAGAAAACTAGCTTAAAATGCAATATTATGCGAAATTCTGAGATTTGAAGGCCAAATCATATATCGTGATACTACATGAAATAGTATCGAAATATTGGTAAAAATGAATATATTTACGTAATATGAAAACATGAAAAACGTGAAAAAAGTCACTATATAACCATATTTGAGGATTTTAACTTCAAATCATAGAGCGAGGTTTCGTATTATTTAGATCCAAGAAAAGACATATGACAATGTTGTTTCCAATACAAATGATAAAAAACAATGTGTTTTCATTAGAATTAACTATAATGTTCTTGATTTTCCGTTTATATTAACGATGGAAGATGTACACGTAAAACCGCTCTAATCCGGCTGAAACGTCGATATATGCAATAAAAACAGAACTTCTCCCCTTTTCAGTATCTTACTCAGTATTTTAACGAGAAACAAATAGTTAATTGAAAATGAAGTATTTAAGGTTATTATCTAATCAATTATGTGTTTGCATCATTTTTATCGTATATATAATGAATTAATACCCATAGACTGAAAATTCGCAAAAACGTGGAAAAACGGCAAAATATTGCCTAATTCGATGATATTTTGTTTAAATCAAAGAAAGGAAAAGGGGATGATAAACGTCAAAATATTGCTAAATTCGATGATTTTTCGTACGAAACAAAATGCCAGGAAACTTGCTTAAAATGCAATATTATGCGAAATTTTGAGATTTGAAGGCCAAATCACATATCGTGATACTACATGAAATAGTATCGGAATATTGGTAAAAATGAATATATTTGCGTAATATCAAACTACATGATTAACGTGAAAAAGTTACTATTTTACCATATTTGAGGATTTTACCTTCAAATCATAGAGCGAGGTTTCGTATTATTTAGATCCAAGAAAAGACATATGACAATGTTGTTTCCAATACAAATGATAAAAAACAATGTGTTTTCATTCGAAATAACTAAAATGTTCTTGATTTTCCGTTTATGTTAACGAGGGAAGATGTATACGTAAAACCGCTCTAATCCGGCTGAAACGTCGATATATGCAATAAAAACCGAACTTCTCCCCTTTTCAATATCCTACTCAGTATTTTAACAAGAAACAAATAGATGATTGAAAATGAAGTATTTAAGGTTATTATCTAATCAATTATGTGTTTGCATCATTTTTATCGTATATATATGAATTAAAATAAATGGACTGAAAATTCACAAAAACGTGGAAAACGGTAAATATTGCCTAATTCGATGATATTTTGTTCAAATCACATGAAGGTAAAGGAGATGATAAACGTCAAAATATTGCTATATTCGATGATTTTTCGTACGAAACAAAATGCAAGAAAACTAGCTTAAAATGCAATATTATGCGAAATTCTGAGATTTGAAAGCCAAATCATATATCGTGATATTACATGAAATAGTATCGAAATATTGGTAAAAATGAATATATTTACGTAATATCAAACTACATGAAAAACGTGAAAAAAGTTACTATATAACCATATTTCAGGATTTTAACTTCAAATCATAGAGCGAGGTTTCGTATTATTTAGTTCCAAGAAAAGACATATGTCAATGTTGTTTCCAATACAAATGATAAAAAACAATGTGTTTTCATTAGAATTAACTATAATGTTCTTGATTTTCCGTTTATATTAACGAGGGAAGATGTACACGTAAAACCGCTCTAATCCGGCTGAAACGTCGATATATGCAATAAAAACCGAACTTCTCCCCTTTTCAATATCTTACTCAGTATTTTAACGAGAAACAAACAGATAATTGAAAATGAAGTATTTAAGGTTATTATCTAATCAATTATGTGTTTGCATAATTTTTATCGTATATATATATGAATTAATACCCATGGACGGAAAATTCACAAAAACGTGGAAAACGGCAAAATATTTCCTAATTCGATGATATTTTGTTTAAATCACATGAAGGAAAGGGAGATGATAAACGATAAAATATTGCTAAATTCGATGATTTTTCGTACGAAGCAAAATGCAAGAAAGCTTGCTTAAAATGCAATATTATGCGAAATTCTGAGATTTGAAGGCCAAATCACATATCGTGATACTACATGAAATAGTATCGAAATATTGGTAAAATGAATATATTTACGTAATATCAAACTACATGCAAAACGTGAAAAAAGTCACTATATAACCATATTTGAGGATTTTAACTTCAAATCATAGAGCGAGGTTTCGTATTATTTAGTTCCAAGAAAAGACATATGACAATGTTGTTTCCAATACAAATGATAAAAAACAATGTGTTTTCATTAGAATTAACTATAATGTTCTTGATTTTCCGTTTATATTAACGATGGAAGATGTACACGTAAAACCGCTCTAATCCGGCTGAAACGTCGATATATGCAATAAAAACCGAACTTCTCCCCTTTATAATATCTTACTCAGTATTTTAACGAGAAACAAATAGATGATTGAAAATTAAGTATTTAGGGTTATTATCTAATCAATTATGTGTTTGCATCATTTTTATCGTATATATATATGAATTAATTCCCATGGACGGAAAATTCACAAAAACGTGGAAAACGGCAAAATATTGCCTAATTCGATGATATTTTGTTTAAATCACATGAAGGAAAAGGAGATGATAAAAGGTTAAAATATTGCTAAATTCGATGATTTTTCGTACGAAGCAAAATGCAAGAAAACTTGCTTAAAATGCAATATTATGCGAAATTCTGAGATTTGAAGGCCAAATCACATATCGTGATACTACATGAAATAGTATCGAAATATTGGTAAAAATGAATATATTTACGTAATATCAAACTACATGAAAAACGTGAAAAAAGTCACTATATAACCATATTTGAGGATTTTAACTTCAAATCATAGAGCGAGGTTTCGTATTACTTAGTTCCAAGAAAAGACATATGACAATGTTGTTTCCAATACAAATGATAAAAAACAATGTGTTTTCATTAGAATTAACTATAATGTTCTTGATTTTCCGTTTATATTAACGAGGGAAGCTGTACACGTAAAACCGCTCTAATCCGGCTGAAACGTCGATAAATGCAATAAAAACCGAACTTCTCCCCTTTTCAATATCTTACTCAGTATTTTAACGAGAAACAAATAGATGATTGAAAATGAAGTATTTAAGGTTATTATCTAATCAATTATGTGTTTGCATCATTTTTATCGTATATATATGAATTAAAACCCATGGACTGAAAATTCACAAAACGTGGAAAACGGCAAAATATTGCCTAATTCGATGATATTTTGTTTAAATTACATGAAGGAAAAGGAGATGATAAACGTCAAAATATTGCTATATTCGATGATTTTTCGTACGAAACAAAATGCAAGAAAACTTGCTTAAAATGCAATATTATGCGAAATTCTGAGATTTGAAGGCCAAATCACATATCGTGATACTACATGAAATAGTATCGAAATATTGGTAAAAATGAATATATTTACGTAAAATCAAACTACATGAAAAACGTGAAAAAAGTCACTATATAACCATATTTGAGGATTTTAACTTCAAATCATAGAGCGAGGTTTCGTATTATTTAGATCCAAGAAAAGACATATGACAATGTTGTTTTCAATACAAATGATAAAAAACAATGTGTTTTCATTAGAATTAACTATAATGTTCTTGATTTTCCGTTTATATTAACGAGGGAAGATGTACACGTAAAACCGCTCTAATCCGGCTGAAACGTCGATATATGCAATAAAAACCGAATTTCTCCCCTTTTCAA
>NW_027190722.1:0-28371 GCF_040958095.1 Procambarus clarkii
CGATTTTTATACCCAACATATGCCAAGTACTGAAAGCGGCAGTGAGTCACATTTTGCACAAACTCCCCTGCAGTTTTCGAAATATCCCAAATATCCTAATTTCGAGGCCTGAGCTATATTTTGGAGCCAAATTCTGGCTCTCTGCACGTATTCGCAGTTTGAAACTACAACTTTTTTATACCCAACATATGCCAAGTACTGAAAGCGGCGTTTGGTTACATTTGTCCCAAACCTCCCTGCCGTTTTCAAAATATCCCAAACATCACAATATCGAGGCCTCAGCCATATTTTGGAGCCAAATTCTGGCTCTCTGCACGTATTCGCAGTTTGATATTACGATTTTTATACCCAACATATGCCAAGTACTGAAAGCGGCAGTGAGTCACATTTTGCAAAAACTCCCCTGCAATTTTCGAAATATCATAAATATCCCAATTTTGAGGCCTGAGCCATGTTTTTGAGCCAAATTCTGGCTCTCTGCACGTATTCGCAAACTCCCCAGCAGTTTTCGAAATATCCCAAACATCCCAATTTCGAGGCCTGAGCCATATTTTGGAGCCAAATTCTGGCTCTATGCACGTATTCGAGGTTTGAAATTACGATATTTTATACCCAACATATGCCAAGCCCTGAAAGCGGCAGTGAGTCACATTTCGCACAAACTCCACTGCATTTTTCGAAATATACTAAATATCCTTATTTTGAGGCCTGAGCCATATTTTGGAGCCAAATTCTGGATCTCTGCACGTATACACAGTTTGAAATTACGACTTTTTATACCCAACATATGCCAAGTACTGAAAGTGGCGTTTGGTCACATTTGTCCCAAACCTCCCTGCAGTTTTCAAAATATCCCAAACATCCCAATTTCGCGGCATGAGCCATATTTTGGAGCCAAATTCTGGCTCTATGCACGTATTCGCAGTTTGATATTACGATTTTTATACCCAACATATGCCAAGTACTGAAAGCGGCAGTGAGTCACATTTTGCACAAACTCCCCTGCAGTTTTCGAAATATCCCAAATATCCTTATTTCGAGGCCTGAGCTATATTTTGGAGCCAAATTCTGGCTCTCTGCACGTATTCGCAGTTTGAAATTATGAATTTATATACCCAACATATGCCAAGTACTGAAAGCGGCGTTTCGTCACTTTTGTCCCAAACCTTCCTGCAGTTTTCAGAATATCCCAAACATCCCAATTTCAAGGCCTGAGCCATATTTTGGAGTAAAATTCTGGCTCTATGCACGTATTCGCAGATTAAAACTACGATTTTTGTACCCAACATATGCCAAGTCCTGAAAGCGGCAGTGAGTCACATTTCCCACAAACTCCCCTGCAGTTTTCGAAATATCCCAAATATCCCAATTTTGAGGCCTGAGCCATATTTTGGAGCCAAATTCAAGCTCTCTGCACGTATTCGCAGTTTGAAATTATGACTTTTTATACCCAACATATGTCAAGTTCTGTAAGCAGCGTTTGGTCATATTTGTCCCAAACCCCCCTGCAGTTTTCAAAATATCCCAAACTACCCAATTTCGAGGACTGAGCAATATTTTGGTGCCAAATTCTGGCTCTATGCACGTATTCGCAGTTTGAAATTACGACTTTTTATACCCAACATATGCCAAGTGTTGAAAGTGGCGTTTGGTTATATTTGTCCCAAACCTCCCTGCAGTTTTCAAGATATCCCAAACATCACAATATCGAGGCCTGAGCCATATTTTGGAGCCAAATTCTGGCTCTCTGCACGTATTCGCAGTATGAAATTACGAATTTTTTATACCCAACATATGCCAAGTACTGAAAGCGGCGTTTGGTAACATTTGTCCCAAACCTCCCAGCAGTTTTCAAAATATCCCAAACATCACATATCAAGGCCTGAGCCATATTTTGGAGCCAAATTCTGGCTCTCTGCACGTATTCGCAGTTTAATATTACGATTTTTATACCCAACATATGCCAAGTACTGAAAGGGGCAGTGAGTCACATTTTGCACAAACTCCCCTGCAGTTTTCGAAATATCCCAAACATCCCAATTTCGAGGTGTGAGCCATATTTTTGAGCCAAACTCTGGCTCTCTGCACGTATTCGCAGTTTGAAATTACGACTTTTTTATACCCAACGTATGCCAAGTACTGAAAGCGGCGTTTGGTCACATTTGTCCCAAACCCCCCTGCAGTTTTCAAAATATCCCAAACATCCCAATTTTGAGGCCTGAGCCATATTTTGGAGCCAAATTCTGGCTCTCTGCACGTATTCGCAGTATGAAATTACGACTTTTTATACCCAACATATGCCAAATACTGAAAGCGGCAGTGAGTCACATTTTGCTCAAACTCCCCTGCAGTTTTCAAAATATCCCAAACATCCCACTTTCAAGGCCTGAGCCATATTTTGGAGCCAAATTCAAGCTCTCTGCACGTATTCGCAGTTTGAAATTCCTACTTTTTATAACCAACATATGCCAAGTTCTGTAAGCAGCGTTTGGTCATATTTGTCCCAAACCCCCCTGCAGTTTTCAAAATATCCCAAACTACCCAATTTCGAGAACTGAGCAATATTTTGGAGCCAAATTCTGGCTCTATGCACGTATTCGCAGTATGAAATTACAAATTTTTTATACCCAACATATGCCAAGTGTTGAAAGCGGCGTTTGGTTATATTTGTCCCAAACCTCCCAGCAGTTTTCAAAATATCCCAAACATCCCAATTTTGAGGCCTGAGCCATATTTTGGAGCATAATTCTGGCTCTATGCACGTATTTGCGGTTTGAAATTACGACATTTTATACCCAACATATGCCAAGTCTTGAAAGCGGCAGTGAGTCACATTTCGCACAAACTCCCCTGCAGTTTTCGAAATATCCCAAATATCCAAATTTCGAGGACTGAGCCATATTTTGGAGCCAAATGCTGGCTCTCTGCACGTATTCGCAGTTTGAAATTACGACTTTTTTATGCCTAACATATGCCAAGTACTGAACGCGGCATTTGGTCACATTTGTCCCAATCCCCCCACTGTAGTTTTCAAAATATCCCAAACATCCCTATTTCGAGCCCTGAGCCAAATTTTGGAGCCAAATGCTGGCTCTCAGCACGTATTCGCAGTTTGATATTAGGATTTTTATACCCAACATATGCCAAGTACTGAAAGCGGCAGTAAGTCACATTTTGCACAAACTCCCCTGCAATTTTCGAAATATCATAAATATCCCAATTTTGAGGCCTGAGCCATATTTTTGAGCCAAATTCTGGCTCTCTGCACGTATTCGCAGTTTGAAATTACGACTTTTTTATACCCAATTTATGCCAAGTACTGAAAGCGGCGTTTGGTAACCTTTGTCCCAAACCCTCCTGCAGTTTTCAAAATATCTCAAACATCGCAATTTCGAGGCCTGAGCCATATTTTGGAGCCAAATTCTGGCTCTATGCACGTATTCGAGGCTTGAAATTACGATATTTTATACCCAACATATGCCAAGTCCTGAAACCGGCAGTGAGTCACATTTCGCACAAACTCCCTGCAGTTTTCGAAATATCCCAAATATCCAAATTTCGAGGCCTGAGCCATATTTTGGAGCCAAATTCTGGCTCTATGCACGTATTCGCAGATTGAAATTACGACTTTTTATACCCAACATATGCCAATTCCTGAAAGCGGCAGTAAGTCACATTTTGCACAAACTTCCCTCCAGTTTTCGAAATATCCCAAATATCCCAATTTCGAGGCCTGAGCAATATTTTCGAGCCAAATTCTGGCTCTCTGCACGTATTCGCAGTTTGAAATTACGACTTTTTATACGCAACATATGCCAAGTCCTGAAAGTGGCGTTTGGTTACATTTGTCCCAAACCTCCCTGCAGTTTCAAAATATCCCAAACATCCCAATTTCGAGGCCTGAGCCATATTTTGGAGCCAAATTCTGGCTCTATGCATGTATTCGCGGTTTGAAATTACGACATTTTATGCCCAACATATGCCAAGTCCTGAAAGCGGCAGTGAGTCACATTTCACACAAACTGCACTGCAGTTTTCAAAATATCCCAAATATCCCGATTTCGAGGCCTGAGCAATATTTGGGAGCCAAATTCTGGCTCTCTGCACGTATTCGCAGATTGAAATTACGACTTTATATACCCAACATATGCCAAGTACTGTAAGCGACGTTTGGTCATATTTGTCCCAAACCTCACTGCAGTTTTCAAAATATCTCAAACATCCCAATTTCGACGCCTGAGCCATATTTTGGAGACAAATTCTGGCTCTCTGCACGTATTCGCAGTTTGAAATTACGACTATTTATTCAAACATATGCCAAGTCCTGAAAGCGGCAGCGAGTCACATTTTGCACAAACTCCCTTGCAGTTTTCGAAATATCCCAAATATCTCAATTTCGACACCTGAGCCATATTTTGGAGCCAAATTCAAGCACTCTGCACGTATTCGCAGTTTGAAATTAGGACTTTTTATACCCAACATATGCCCAGTACTGAAAGCGGCGTTTGGTAACATTTGTCCCAAACCCCCCTGCAGTTTTCAAAATATCCCAAACATCCCAATTTCAAGGCCTGAGCCATATTTTGGAGCCAAATTCTGGCTCTATGCACGTATTCGCGGTTTGAAATTACGACATTTTATACCCAACATATGCCAAGTCTTGAAAGCGGCAGAGAGTCACATTTCGCACAATCTCCCCTGCAGTTTTCGAAATATCCCAAATATCCCAATTTCGAGGACTGAGCCATATTATGGAGCCAAATTCTGGCTCTATGCACGTATTCGCGGTTTGAAATTACGACATTTTATACCCAACATATGCCAAGCCCTGAAAGCGGCAGTGAGTCACATTTCGCACAAACTCCACTGCATTTTTCGAAATATACTAAATATCCCTATTTTGAGGCCTGAGCCATATTTTGGAGCCATATTTTGGAGCCAAATTATGGCTCTCTGCACGTATACACAGTTTGAAATTACGATTTTTTTATACCCAACATATGCCAAGTACTGAAAGTGGCGTTTGGTCACATTTGTCCCAAACCTCCCTGCAGTTTTCAAAATATCCCAAACATCCCAATTTCGAGGCATGAGCCATATTTTGGAGCCAAATTCTGGCTCTATGCACGTATTCGCAGTTTGATATTACGATTTTTATACCCAACATATGCCAAGTACTGAAAGCAGCAGTGAGTCACATTTTGCACAAACTCCCCTGCAGTTTTCGAAATATCCCAAATAGCCTAATTTCGAGGCCTGAGCTATATTTTGGAGCCAAATTCTGGCTCTATGCACGTATTCGAGGCTTGAAATTACGATATTTTATACCCAACATATGCCAAGTCCTGAAACCGGCAGCGAGTCACATTTCGCACAAACTCCCCTGCAGTTTTCGAAAATATCCCAAATATCCCCAATTTTGGGCCTGAGCCATATTTTGGAGCCAAATTCTGGCTCTCTGCACGTATTCGCAGTATGAAATTACGACTTTTTATACCCAACATATGCCAAATACTGAAGCGGCAGTGAGTCACATTTTGCTCAAACTCCCCTGCAGTTTTCAAAATATCCCAAACATCCCACTTGCATGGCCTGAGCCAATATTTTGGAGCCAAATTCAAGCTCTCTGCACGTATTCGCAGTTTGAAATTATGACTTTTTATACCCAACATATGTCAAGTTCTGTAAGCAGCGTTTGGTCATATTTGTCCCAAACCCCCCTGCAGTTTTCAAAATATCCCAAACTACCCAATTTCGAGGACTGAGCAATATTTTGGTGCCAAATTCTGGCTCTGTGCACGTATTCGCAGTTTGAAATTACGACTTTTTATACCCAACATATGCCAAGTGTTGAAAGTGGCGTTTGGTTATATTTGTCCCAACCTCCCTGCAGTTTTCAAAATATCCCAAACATCACAATATCGAGGCCTGAGCCATATTTGGAGCCAAATTCTGGCTCTCTGCACGTATTCGCAGTTTGATATTACGATTTTTATACCCAACATATGCCAAGTACTGAAAGCGCCAGTGAGTCACATTTTGCACAAATTCCCCTGCAGTTTCGAAATACCCCAAAAATCCCAATTTCGAGGCGAGAGCCATATTTTGGAGCCAAACTCAGGCTCTCTGCACGTATTCACAGTTTGAAATTACGACTTTTTTATACCCAACATATGCCAAGTACTGAAAGTGGCAGTGAGTCACATTTCGCACAAATTCCCCTGCAGTTTTCGAAATATCCCAAATATCCCAATTTCGAGGCTTGAGCAATATTTTGGAGCCAAATTCTGGCTCATTGTACGTATTCGCAGTTTGAAATTACGACCTTTTTTATGCCCAACATATGCCAAGTACCGAAAGGGGCAGTAAGTCACATTTTGCACAAACTCCCCTGCAGTTTTCGAAATATCCCAAACATCCCAATTTCGAGGTGTGAGCCATATTTTGGAGCCAAACTCTGGCTCTCTGCACGTATTCGCAGTTTGAAATTACGACTTTTTTATACCCAACGTATGCCAAGTACTGAAAGCGGCGTTTGGTCACATTTGTCCCAAACCCCCCTGCAGTTTTCAAAATATCCCAAACATCCCAATTTTGAGGCCTGAGCCATATTTTGGAGCCAAATTCTGGCTCTCTGCACGTATTCGCAGTATGAAATTACGACTTTTTATACCCAACATATGCCAAATACTGAAAGCGGCAGTGAGTCACATTTGCTCAAACTCCCCTGCAGTTTTCAAAATATCCCAAACATCCCACTTTCAAGGCCTGAGCCATATTTTGGAGCCAAATTCAAGCTCTCTGCACGTATTCGCAGTTTGAAATTCCTACTTTTTTATAACCAACATATGCCAAGTTCTGTAAGCAGCGTTTGGTCATACTTGTCCCAAACCCCCCTGCAGTTTTCAAAACATCCCAAACTACCCAATTTCGAGGACTGAGCAATATTTTGGAGCCAAATTCTGGCTCTATGCACGTATTCGCAGTATGAAATTACGAATTTTTTATACCCAACATATGCCAAGTGTTGAAAGTGGCGTTTGGTTATATTTGTCCCAAACCTCCCAGCAGTTTTCAAAATATCCCAACATCCCAATTTTGAGGCCTGAGCCATATTTTGGAGCCTAATTCTGGCTCTATGCACGTATTCGCGGTTTGAAATTACGACATTTTATACCCAACATATGCCAAGTCTTGAAAGCGGCAGTGAGTCACATTTCGCACAAACTCCCCTGCAGTTTTCGAAATATCCCAAATATCCCAATTTCGAGGACTGAGCCATATTTTGGAGCCAAATGCTGGCTCTCTGCACGTATTCGCAGTTTGAAATTACGACTTTTTTATGCCTAACATATGCCAAGTACTGAACGCGGCATTTGGTCACATTTGTCCCAATCCCCCCACTGTAGTTTTCAAAATATCCCAAACATCCCTATTTCGAGGCCTGAGCCAAATTTTGGAGCCAAATTCTGGCTCTATGCATGTATTCGTGGTTTGAAATGACGACATTTTATACCCAACATATGCCAAGCCCTGAAAGCGGCAGTGAGTCACATTTCGCACAAACTCCCCTGCAGTTTTCGAAATATCCCAAATATCCCAATTTCGAGGACTGAGCCATATTTTGGAGCCAAATTCTGGCTCTCTGCACGTATACGCAGTTTGAAACTACGACTTTTTTATACCCAATATATGTCAAGTACTGAAAGCGGCGTTTGGTTACATTTGTCCCAAACCTCCCTGCAGTTTTCAAAATATCCCAAACATCACAATATCGAGGCCTCAGCCATATTTTGGAGCCAAATTCTGGCTCTCTGCACGTATTCGCAGTTTGATATTAGGATTTTTATACCCAACATATGCCAAGTACTGAAAGCGGCAGTGAGTCACATTTTGAACAAACTCCCCTGCAATTTTCGAAATATCATAAATATCCCAATTTTGAGGCCTGAGCCATATTTTTGAGCCAAATTCTGGCTCTCTGCACGTATTCGCAGTTTGAAAATTACGACTTTTTTATACCCAATTTATGCCAAGTACTGAAAGCGCCGTTTGGTAACCTTTGTCCCAAACCCTCCTGCAGTTTTCAAAATATCTCAAACATCGCAATTTCGAGGCCTGAGCCATATTTTGGAGCCAAATTCTGGCTCTATGCACGTATTCGAGGCTTGAAATTACGATATTTTATACCCAACATATGCCAAGTCCTGAAACCGGCAGTGAGACAAATTTTGCACAAACTCCCCTGCAGTTTTCGAAATATCCCAAATATCCCAATATCGAGGCCTGAGCCATATTATAGAGCCAAATTCTGGCTCTCTCCAAGTATTCGCAGTTTAATATTACGATTTTATACCCAACATATGCCAAGTACTGAAAGCGGCAGTGAGTCACATTTTGCACAAACTCCCCTGTAGTTTTCGAAATATCCCAAACATCCCAATTTCGAGGCCTGAACCTTATTTTGGAGCCAGACTCTGGCTCTCTCCACGTATTCGCAGTTTGAAATTACGAATTTTTTATACCCAATATATGCCAAGTACTGAAAGCGGCGTTTGGTAACATTTGTCCCAAACCCCCCCTGCAGTTTCAAAAATATCACAAACTTCCCAATTTCGAGGCCTGAGCCATATTTTGGAGCCAAATTCTGGCTCTATGCACGCATTCGCGGTTTGAAATTACGATATTTTATACCCAACATATGCCAAGTCCTGAAAGCGGCAGTGAGACACATTTCACACAAACTGCACTGCAGTTTTCAAAATATCCCAAATATCCCAATTTCGAGGCCTGAGCAATATTTGGAGCCAAATTCTGGCTCTCTGCACGTATTCACAGTTTAATATTATGATTTTATACCCAACATATGCCAAGTACTGAAAGCGGCAGTGAGTCACATTTTGCACAAACTCCCCTGTAGTTTTCGAAATATCCCAAACATCCCAATTTCGAGGCCTGAGCCTTATTTTGGAGCCAGACTCTGGCTCTATGCACGTATTCGCGGTTTGAAATTACGATATTTTATACATAACATATGCCAAGCCCTGAAAGCGGCAGTGAGTCACATTTCACACAAACTCCCCTGCAGTTTTCGAAATATCCCAAATATCCCAATTTTGAGGCCTGATCCATATTTTGGAGCAAAATTCTGGCTCTCTGCACGTATTCGCAGTTTGAAATTACGACTTTATATACCCAACATATGCCAAGTACTGAAAGTGGCGTTTGGTTACATTTGTCCCAAACCTCCTTGCAGTTTCAAAATATCCCAAACATCCCAATTTCGAGGCCTGAGCCATATTTTGGAGCCAAATTCTGGCTCTATGCATGTATTCGCGGTTTGAAATTACGACATTTTATGCCCAACATATGCCAAGTCCTGAAAGCGGCAGTGAGTCACATTTCACACAAACTGCACTGCAGTTTTCAAAATATCCCAAATATCCCTATTTCGAGGCCTGAGCAATATTTGGGAGCCAAATTCTGGCTCTCTGCACGTATTCGCAGATTGAAATTACGACTTTATATACCCAACATATGCCAAGTACTGTAAGCGACGTTTGGTCATATTTGTCCCAAACCTCACTGCAGTTTTCAAAGTATCTCAAACATCCCAATTTCGACGCCTGAGACATATTTTGGAGCCAAATTCTGGCTCTCTGCACGTATTCGCAGTTTGAAATTACGACTATTTATTCAAACATATGCCAAGTCCTGAAAGCGGCAGTGAGTCACATTTTGCACAAACTCCCTTGCAGTTTTCGAAATATCCCAAATATCTCAATTTCGACACCTGAGCCATATTTTGGAGCCAAATTCAAGCACTCTGCACGTATTCGCAGTTTGAAATTAGGACTTTTTATACCCAACATATGCAAAGTTCTGAAAGCGGCTTTTGGTCAAATTGTCCTAAACCCCCCTGCAGTTTTCAAAATATCCCAAATATCCCAATTTCGAGGCCTGAGCCATATTTAGAGCCAAATTCTCGCTCTCTGCACGTATTCGCAGTTTGAAATTACGACTTTATATACCCAACACATGCCAAGTACTGAAAGCGGCGTTTGGTCACATTTGTCCCAAACCTCCCTGCAGTTTTCAAAATATCCCAAATATCCTAATTTCAAGGCCTGAGCCATATTATAGAGCCAAATTCTGGCTCTCTGCACGTATTTACAGTTTGAAATTTCGACTTTTTTATACCCAACATATGTCAATTACTGAAAGCGGCGTTTGGTGACATTTGTCCCATACCCTCCTGCAGTTTTCAAAATATCCTAAACATCCCAATTTCGAGGCCTGAGCCGTACTTTGGAGCCAAATTCTGGCTCTATGCACGTATACGCAGTTGAAATTACGACTTTTTTATACCCAACATATGCCAAGTACTTGAAAGCGGCAGTGAGTCACATTTCGCACAAACTCCCCTGCAGTTTTCGAAATATCCCAAATATCCCAATTTCGAGGCTTGAGCAATATTTTGGAGCCAAATTCTGGCTCTCTGCACGTATTCGCAGTTTGAAATTACGACTTTTTTATACCCAACATATGCCATGTACTGAAAGCGGCGTTTGGTCACATTTGTCCCAAACCCCCCCTGCAGTTTTCAAATATCCCAAACATCCCAATTTCGAGGCCTTTGCCATATTTGGAGCCAACTTCTGGCTCCATGCACGTATTCGCGGTTTGAAATTACGACATTTTATGCCCAACATATGCCAAGTCCTAAAGCGACAGTGAGTCACAATTCCCACAAACTCCCCTGCAGTTTCGAAATATCCTAAATATCCCAATTTTGATGCCTGAGGAATATTTTGGAGCCAACTTCTGGCTCTCTGCACGTATTCGCAGTTTGAAATTACGACTTTTTATACCCAACATATGCCAAGTACTGAAAGCGGCGTTTGGTCACATTTGTCCCAAACCCCCCTTGCAGTTTTCAAAATATCCCAAACATCCCAATTTCGAGGACTGAGCAATATTTTGGAGCCAAATTCTGGCTCTATGCACGTATTCGCAGTTTGAAATTACGACTTTTTATACCCAACATATGCCAAGTCCTGAAAGCAGCAGTGAGTCAAATTTTGCACAAACTCCCTTACAGTTTTCGAAATATCCCAAATATCCCAATTTCGAGGCCTGAGCCATATTTTGGAGCCAACTTCTGGCTCTCTACACGTATTCGCAGTATGAAATTACGAATTTTTTATACCCAACATATGCCAAGTGTTGATAGCGGCGTTTGGTTATATTTGTCCCAAACCTCCCTGCAGTTTTCAAAATATCCCAAACAATCCCAATTTCGAGGACTGAGCCATATTTTGGAGCCAAATTCTGGCTCTCTGCACGTATTCGCAGTTTGATATGTACGATTTTTATACCCAACATATGCCAAGTACTGAAAGCGCCAGTGAGTCACATTTTCCACAACTTTCCCCTGCTGTTTCGAAATTCCCAAAAAACCCCAATTTCGAGGCGTGAGCCATATAATGGAGCCAAACTCAGGCTCTCTGCACGTATTCGCAGTTTGATATTACGATTTTTATACCCAACATATGCCAAGTACTGCAAGCGCCAGTGAGTCACATTTTGCACAAATTCCCCCTGCAGTTTTTTCAAAATATCACAAAATATCCCAATTTCAAGGCCTGAGCCATATTTTGGAGCCAAATTCTCGCTCCTCTGCACGTATTTGCAGTTTGAAATTACGACTTTATATACCCAACACATTCCAAGTACTGAAAGCGGTGTTTGGTCACATTTGTCCCAAACCTCCCCTGCAGTTTTCAAAATATCCCAAATATCACTAATTTGGAGGCCTGAGCCATATTATAGAGCCAAATTCTGGCTCTCTGCACGTATTCGCAGTTTGAAATTTCGACTTTTTTATACCCAACATATGCCAAGTCCTTGATAGCGGCAGTGAGTCACATTTTGCACAAACTCCCCTGCAGTTTTCGAAATATCCCAAATATCCCAATTTCGAGGCCTGAGCCATATTTTGGAGCCAAATTCTGGCTCTCTGCACGTATTCGTAGTTTGAAATTGCGACTTTTTTATACCCAACATATGCCAAGTTCTTGAAAGCGGCGTTTGGTCACATTTGTCCCATCCCACTGCAGTTTTCAAAATATCCAAATATCCTAACTTCAAGGCCTGAGCCATATTATAGAGCCAAATTCTGGCTCTCTGCACGTATTTACAGTTTGAAATTTCGACTTTTTATATCCAACATATGCCAAGTACTGAAAGCGGCCTTTGGTTACATCTGTCCCAAACCCCTCTGCAGTTTTCAAAATATCCCAAACATCCCAATTTCGAGGCCTGAGCCATATTTTGTAGCCAAATTTTGGCTCTCTGCACGTATTCGCACTTTGAAATTACGACTTTTTATACCCAACATATGCAAAGTTCTGAAAGCGGCGTTTGGTCATATTTTTCCCAAACCCCCTGCAGTTTTCAAAATATCCCAAACATCCCAATTTCGAGGCCTGAGCCGTATTTTGGAGCCAAATTCTGGCTCTATGCACGTATTCGCAGTTTGAAATTACGACTTTTTATACCCAACATATGCCAAGTCCTGAAAGCGGCAGTGAGTGACATGTTGCACAAACTCCCCTGCAGTTTTTGAAATATCCCAAATAACCCAATTAAGAGGCCTGAGCAATATTTTGGAGCCAGATTCTGGCTCTCTGCACGTATTCGCAGTTTGAAATTACGACTTTTTTATACCCAACTGTGACAATAATCTCCTTCAAGAGATTGAGCCTGCTCTTCCCTCCAAATACGTCGCTACAAATCTATACAAAACTAATATGGAAGAAATATTCAACAACGACAACAACATCTCCAAGGTTTGCCAGAGAGCAAAACGTATGCAGCCAGGAACACCTGCTCCACCTCGAACCGCCAAACTACCTGTCTTGTCGCCTGCTCCTCGCTGATTGGCTGCGGGTCCAGCTGCAACTACACTCTACCCACCATACTACTTGATGTTTGGGGCCGCCACGACCTCAGTCTTCAGAATATCCCGTGCTTTCGACAAGTTAACACATCTCGTTGGTAGACTAAGCCCCAGGCTTACGTGTACTAAGAGAAGTGATAGCTTGAAGCCAATATTCCGGCACCTATTTACTTTGTTTATCATACACTGGTTATTTGCTCACTTGTCTTAACGTAACTTTTCATTTTGCCATTTGATTATTCTTATTACTTTGATTGATTGATTTTATTATACGAATTTGTATGTCCATTTTATTCATGTTTTGCTTTCTTTAACGTAATTAAAATTTCATTGTTAAAATTTACTTGTGTTTTGTGTGTCTTCTCCTCACCTTACCACAGACGAAGTTCCAGATTTTCTATTTTTTTTTTCTATATGTGACGAGGCCATACCCCTAGCTTTTGAACAGCCAAACACCAACGCGTTACCGTCACACAACATATACCAAGTACTGAAAGCGGTGTTTGGTTACATTTGTCTCAATCCTTCTTGCAGTTTTCAAAATATCCAAAACATCCCAATTTCGAGGCCTGAGCCATATTTTGGAGCCAAATTCTGGCTCTCTGCACGTATTCGCAGTTTGATATTACGATTTTTATACCCAACATATGCCAAGTACTGAAAGCGCCAGTGAGTCACATTTTGCACAAATTCCCATGCAGTTTTCGAAATTCCCCAAAAATCCCAATTTCGAGGCATGAGCCATATTTTGGAGCCAAACTCAGGCTCTCTGCACGTATTCGCAGTTTGAAATTACGACTTTTTTATACCCAATATATGCCAAGTACTGAAAGCGGCAGTGAGTCACATTTCGCACAAACTCCCCTGCTGTTTTCGAAATTCCCCAAAAATCCCAATTTCGAGGCCTGAGCTATATTTTGGAGCCAAATTCTGGCTCTCTGCACGTATTCGCCGTTTGAAATTACGACTATTTTATACCCAACATATGCCAAGTAATGAAAGCGCCGTTTGGTCACATATGTCCGAAACCCCCTTGCAGTTTTCAAAATATCCCAAACATCCCAATTTCGAGGCCTGAGCCATATTTTGGACCCAAATTCTGGCTCTCTGCACGTATTCGCCGTTTGAAATTACGATTTTTTATAGCCAACATGTGCCTAGTAATGAAAACGGCGTTTGGTCACATACATCCCAAACCCCCCTGCAGTTTTCAAAATATCCCAAACATCCCAATTTCGAGGACTGAGCAATATTTTGGAGCCAAATTCTGGCTCTATGCACGTATTCGCGGTTTGAAATTACGACATTTTATACCCAACATATGCCAAGTCCTGAAAGCGGCAGTGAGTCACATTTCGCACAAACTCCCCTGCAGTTTTCGTAATATCCCAAATATCCCAATTTCGAGGCCTGAGCCATATTTTGGAGCCAAATTCAGGCTCTCTGACGTATTCGCAGTTTGAAATTACGACTTTTTTATACCCAACATATGCCAAGTACTGAAAGCGGCGTTTGGTCACATTTGTCCCAAACCCCCCCTGCAGTTTTCAAAATATCCCAAACATCCCAATTTCGAGGCCTTAGCCATATTTTGGAGCCAAATTCTGGCTCCATGCACGTATTCGCGGTTTGAAATTACGACATTTTATACCCAACATATGCCAAGTCCTAAAAGCGGCAGTGAGTCACATTTCCTACAAACTCCCCTGCAGTTTTCGAAATATCCTAAATATTCCAATTTTGAGGCCTGAGTCATATTTTGGAGCCAAATTCTGGCTCTCTGCACGTATTCGCAGTTTGAAATTACGACTTTTTATACCAAACATATGCCAAGTACTGAAAGCGGCAGTGAGTCACATTTTGCTCAAACTCCCCTGCAGTTTTCAAAATATCCCAAACATCCCACTTTCATGGCCTGAGCCATATTTTGGAGCCAAATTCAAGCTCTCTGCACGTATTCGCAGTTTGAAATTATGACTTTTTATACCCAACATATGCCAAGTGTTGAAAGCGGCGTTTGGTTATATTTGTCCCAAACCTCCCTGCAGTTTTCAAAATATCCCAAACATCACAATATCGAGGCCTGAGCCATATTTTGGAGCCAAATTCAAGCTCTCTGCACATATTCGCAGTTTGATATTACGATTTTTATACCCAACATATGACAAGTACTGAAAGCGGCAGTGAGTCACATTTCGCACAAACTCCCCTGCAGTTTTCGAAATATCCCAAATATCCCAATTTCGAGGCGTGAGCCATATTTTGGAGCCAAATTCAGGCTCTATGCACGTATTCGCGGTTTGAAATTACCACTTTTTTATACCCAACATATGCCAAGTACTGTAAGCGGCGTTTGGTCACATTTGTTTCAAACCTCCCTGCAGTTTTCAAAATATCCCAAACATCATAATTTCGAGGCCTGAACCATATTTTGGAGCCAAATTCTGGATCTCTGCACGTATTCGCAGTTTGAAATTACGACTTTTTTTTACCCAACATATACCAAGTACTGAAAGCAGCGTTTGGTCACATTTGTCCCAAACCCCCTTGCAGTTTTCAAAATATCCCAAACATCCCAATTTCGAGGCTGATCCATATTTTGGAGCCAATTTCTGGCTCTATGCACGTATTCGCAGTTTGAAATTACGACAATTTATACCCAACATATGCCAAGTCCTGAAAGCGACGTGAGTCACATTTCGCACAAAACTCCCCCCTGCAGTTTTCGATAATATCCCAAATATCCAATTTTGAGGCCTGAGCCATATTTTGGAGCCAACTTCTTGCTCTCTGCACGTATTCGCAGTATGAAATTACGAATTTTTTATACCCACATATGCAAGTACTGAAAGCGCCGTCTTTGGTTACATTTGTCCCAAAACTCCCTGCAGTTTTCAAAATATCCCAAACATCACAATATCGAGGCCTGAGCCATATTTGGAGCCAAATTCTGGCTCTCTGCACGTATTCGCAGTTTGATATTACGATTTTTATACCCAACATATGCCAAGAACTGAAAGGGGCAGTGAGTCACATTTTGCACAAACTCCCCTGCAGTTTTCGAAATATCCCAAACATCCCAATTTCGAGGTGTGAGCCATATTTTGGAGCCAAACTCTGGCTCTCTGCACGTATTCGCAGTTTGAAATTACGACTTTTTTATACCCAATGTATGCCAAGTACTGAAAGCAGCGTTTGGTCACATTTGTCCCAAACCCCCCCTGCAGTTTTCAAAATATCCCACAACATCCCACTTTCAAGGCCTGAGCCATATTTTAAAAGCCAAATTCAAGCTCTCTGCACTGTTTTCGCAGTTTGAAATTACGACTTTTTATACCCAACATATGCCAAGTTCTGAAGCGGCGTTTGGTCATATTTGTCCCAACCCTCCTTCAGTTTTCAAAATATCCCAAACATCCCAATTTCGAGGACTGAGCAATATTTTGGAGCCAAATTCTGGCTCTCTGCACCGTATTCGCAGTTTGAAATTACGACTTTATATACCCAAACATATGCCAAATTCTGTAAGCAGCGTTGGTCATATTTGTCCCAAACCCCCTGCAGTTTCAAATATCCCCAAACTACCCAATTCGAGGACTGGAGCAATATTTTGGTGCCAAATTCTGGCTCTATGCACGTATTCGCAGTTTGAAATTACGACTTTTTATACCCAACATATGCCAAGTGTTTGAAAGTGGCTTTCTGGGTTATAGTTGTCCAAACTCCCTGCAGTTTTCAAAATATCCCAAACATCACAATATCGAGGCCTGAGCCATATTTTGGAGCCAAGTTCTGGCTCTCTGCACGTATCGCAGTTTGATATTACGATTTTATACCCAACATATGCCAAGTACTGAAGCGCCAGTGAGTCACATTTTGCACAAACTTCCCCTGCAGTTTTCGAAATACCCCAAAATCACCAATTTCGAGGCGAGAGCCATATTTTGGAGCCAAACTCAGGCTCTTTGCACGTATTCACAGTTTGAAAATTTCGACTTTTTTATACCCAACATATGTCAAGTACTGAAAGCGGCAGTGAGTCCCATTTCGCACAAACTCCCTGCAGCTTTTCGAAATATCCCAATATCCAATTTCGAGGCTTGAGCATATTTTTGGAGCCAAATTCTGGCTCATTGCACGTATTCGCAGTTTGAAATTACGACCATTTTATGCCCAACATATGCCAAGTAATGAATGCGGCGTTTGGTCACATTTTTCCCAAACCGTCCGTGCAGTTTCAAAATATCCCAAACATCCCAATTTCAAGGACTGAGCAATATTTTGGAGCAAAATTCTGGCTCTATGCACGTATTCGCAGTTTGAAATTACGAATTTTTATACCCAACATATGCCAAGTCCTGAAAGCGGGCAGTGAGTCAAATTTTGCACAAAACTCCCCTACAGTTTTCGAAATATCCCAAATATCCCAATTTCGAGGCTGAGCCATATTTTGGAGCCAACTTCTGGCTCTCTGCACGTATTCGCAGTATGAAATTACGAATTTTTTATACCCAACATATGCCAAGTACTGAAAGCGGCGTTGGTAACATTTGTCCCAAACCTCCCTGCAGTTTTTCAAAATATCCCAAACATCACATATCGAGGCCTGAGCCATATTTTGTGAGCCAAATTCTGGCTCTCTGCACGTATTCGCAATTTAATATTACGATTTTTATACCCAACATATGCCAAGTACTGAAAGAGGCAGTGAGTCACATTTTGCACAAACTCCCCTGCAGTTTTCGAAATATCCCAAACATCCCAATTTCGAGGTGTGAGCCATATTTTTGAGCCAAACTCTGGCTCTCTGCACGTATTCGCAGTTTGAAATTACGACTTTTTTATACCCAACGTATGCCAAGTACTGAAAGCGGCGTTTGGTCACATTTGTCCCAAACCCCCCTGCAATTTTCAAATATCCCAAACATCCCAATTTCCAGGCCTTAGCCATATTTTGGAGCCAAATTCTTGCTCCATGCACGTATTCGTGGTTTGAAATTACGACATTTTATACCCAACATATGCCAAGTCCTGAAAGCGGCAGTGAGTCACATTTCCCACAAACTCCCCTGCAGTTTTCGAAATATCCCAAACATCCCAATTTTGAGGCCTGAGCCATATTTTGGAGCCAAATTCTGGCTCTCTGCACGTATTCGCAGTTTGATATTACGATTTTTGTACCCAACATATGCCAAGTACTGAAAGCGCCAGTGTCACATTTTGCACAAATTCCCCTGCAGTTTTCGAAATACCCCAAAAATCCCAATTTCGAGGCGAGAGCCATATTTGGAGCCAAACTCAGGCTCTCTGCACGTATTCACAGTTTGAAATTACGACTTTTTTATACCCAACATATGTCAAGTACTGAAAGCGGCAGTGAGTCACATTTCGCACAAACTCCCCTGCAGTTTTCGAAATATCCCAAATATCCCAATTTCGAGGTTTGAGCAATATTTTGGAGCCAAATTCTGGCTCATTGTACGTATTCGCAGTTTGAAATTACGACCTTTTTATGCCCAACATATGCCAAGTACTGAATGCGGCGTTTGGTCACATTTTCCCAAACCGTCCGTGCAGTTTTCAAAATATCCCAAACATCCCAATTTCAAGGACTGAGCAATATTTTGGAGCCAAATTCTGGCTCTATGCAACGTATTCGCAGTTTTGAAATTACGAATTTTATACCCAACATATGCCAAGTCCTGAAAGCGGCAGTGAGTCAAATTTTGCACAAACGTCCCTACAGTTTTCGAAATATCCCAAATATCCCAATTTCGAGGCCTGAGCCATATTTTGGAGCCAACTTCTGGCTCTCTGCACGTATTCGCTGTATGAAATTACGAATTTTTTATACCCAACATATGCCAAGTACTGAAAGCGGCGTTTGGTAACATTTGTCCCAAACCTCCCTGCAGTTTTCAAAATATCCCAAACATCACATATCAAGGCCTGAGCCATATTTTGGAGCCAAATTCTGGCTCTCTGCACGTATTCGCAGTTTAATATTACGATTTTTATACCCAACATATGCCAAGTACTGAAAGGGGCAGTGAGTCACATTTTGCACAAACTCCCCTGCAGTTTTCGAAATATCCCAAACATCCCAATTTCGAGGTGTGAGCCATATTTTTGAGCCAAACTCTGGCTCTCTGCACGTATTCGCAGTTTGAAATTACGACTTTTTTATACCCAACGTATGCCAAGTACTGAAAGCGGCGTTTGATCACATTTGTCCCAAACCCCCCTGCAGTTTTCAAAATATCCCAAACATCCCAATTTTGAGGCCTGAGCCATATTTTGGAGCCAAATTCTGGCTCTCTGCACGTATTCGCAGTATGAAATTACGACTTTTTATACCCAACATATGCCAAATACTGAAAGCGGCAGTGAGTCACATTTTGCTCAAACTCCCCTGCAGTTTTCAAAATATCCCAAACATCCCACTTTCAAGGCCTGAGCAATATTTTGGAGCCAAATTCTGGCTCTATGCACGTATTCGCAGTATGAAATTACGAATTTTTTATACCCAACATATGCCAAGTGTTGAAAGCGGCGTTTGGTTATATTGTCCCAAACCCCCCAGCAGTTTTCAAAATATCCCAAACATCCCAATTTTGAGGCCTGAGCCATATTTTGGAGCCTAATTCTGACTCTATGCACGTATTCGCGGTTTGAAATTACGACTTTTTATGCCCAACATATGCCAAGTACTGAACCCGGCATTTGGTCACATTTGTCCCAATCCCCCCACTGTAGTTTTCAAAATATCCCAAACATCCCTATTTCGAGGCCTGAGCCAAATTTTGGAGCCAAATTCTGGCTCTATGCATGTATTCGTGGTTTGAAATGACGACATTTTATACCCAACATATGCCAAGTCCTGAAAGCGGCGTTTGGTAACCTTTGTCCCAAACCCTCCTGCAGTTTTCAAAATATCTCAAACATCGCAATTTCGAGGCCTGAGCCATATTTTGGAGCCAAATTCTGGCTCTATGCACGTATTCGAGGCTTGAAATTACGATATTTTATACCCAACATATGCCAAGTCCTGAAACCGGCAGTGAGTCACATTTTGCACAAACTTCCTTCCAGTTTTCGAAATATACTAAATATCCCTATTTTGAGGCCTGAGCCATATTTTGGAGCCACATTCTGGCTCTCTGCACGTATACACAGTTTGAAATTACGACTTTTTATACCCAACATATGCCAAGTACTGAAAGCAGCAGTGAGTCACATTTTGCACAAACTCCCCTGCAGTTTTCAAAATATCCCAAACATCCCACTTTCGAGGCCTGAGCCATATTTTGGAGCCAAATTCAAGCTCTCTGCACGTATTCGCAGTTTGAAATTACAACTTTTTATACGCAACATATGCCAAGTTCTGAAAGCGGCGTTTCGTCTGTTTGGTCCCAAACCCCCCTGCAATTTTCAAAATATCCCAAACATCCCAATTTCGAGGACAGAGCAATATTTTTCAGCCAAATTCTGGCTCTATGCACGTATTCGCAGTTTGAAATTACGACTTTTTATACCCAACATATGCCAAGTCCTGAAAGCGGCAGTGAGTCAAATTTTGTACAAACTCCCCTGCAGTTTTCGAAATATCCCAAATATCCCAATATCGAGGCCTGAGCCATATTATGGAGCCAAATTCTGGCTCTCTCCAAGTATTCGCAGTTTAATATTACGATTTTATACCCAACATATGCCAAGTACTGAAAGCGGCAGTGAGTCACATTTTGCACAAACTCCCCTGTAGTTTTCGAAATATCCCAAACATCCCAATTTCGAGGCCTGAGCCTTATTTTGGAGCCAAATTCTGGCTCTATGCACGTATTCGCGGTTTGAAATTACGATATTTTATACCCAACATATGCCAAGTCCTGAAAGCGGCAGTGAGACACATTTCACACAAACTGCACTGCAGTTTTCAAAATATCCCAAATATCCCAATTTCGAGGCCTGAGCAATATTTGGGAGCCAAATTCTGGCTCTCTGCACGTATTCACAGTTTGAAATTACGACTTTTTTATGCCCAACATATGCCACGTACTGAAAGCGGTGTGTGGTCACATTTGTCCCAAACCCCCCCCCCCCTGCAGTTTTCAAAATATCCCAAACATCCCAATTTCGAGGCCTGAGCAATATTATGGAGCCAAATTCTGGCTCTATGCACGTATTCGCGGTTTGAAATTACGATATTTTATACATAACATATGCCAAGCCCTGAAAGCGGCAGTGAGTCACATTTCACACAAACTCCCCTGCAGTTTTCGAAATATCCCAAATATCCCAATTTTGAGGCCTGATCCATATTTTGGAGCAAAATTCTGGCTCTCTGCACGTATTCGCAGTTTGAAATTATGAATTTATATACCCAACATATGCCAAGTACTGAAAGCGGCGTTTCGTCACTTTTGTCCCAAACCTCCCTGCAGTTTCAAAATATCCCAAACATCCCAATTTCGAGGCCTGAGCCATATTTTGGAGCCAAATTCTGGCTCTAAGCATGTATTCGCGGTTTGAAATTACGACATTTTATGCCCAACATATGCCAAGTCCTGAAAGCGGCAGTGAGTCACATTTCACACAAACTGCACTGCAGTTTTCAAAATATCCCAAATATCCCAATTTCGAGGCCTGAGCAATATTTGGGAGCCAAATTCTGGCTCTCTGCACGTATTCGCAGATTGAAATTACGACTTTATATACCCAACATATGCCAAGTACTGTAAGCGACGTTTGGTCATATTTACCTGGTTGATACCTGGTTGATGGGGTTCTGGGAGTCTTCTACTCCCCAAGCCCGGCCCGAGGCCAGGCTCGACTTGTGAGAGTCTGGTCCACCAGGCTGTTGCTTGTAGCGGCCCGCAGGCCCACATACCCACCACAGCCCGGCTGGTCCGGCACTCCTTGGAGGAATAAATCTAGTTTCCTCTTGAAAATGTCCACGGTTGTTCCGGCAATATTTCTTATGTTTGCTGGGAGGACGTTGAACAACCGCGGACCTCTGATGTTTATACAGTGTTCTCTGATTGTGCCTATGGCACCTCCGCTCTTCATTGGTTCTATTCTTCATTTTCTTCCATGTCGTTCACTCCAGTACGTTGTTATTTTACTGTGTAGATTTGGTACTTGGCCCTCCAGTATCTTCCAGGTGTATATTATTTGATATCTCTCTCGTCTTCTTTCTAGTGAGTACATTTGGAGGGCTTTGAGACGATCCCAATAATTTAGGTGCTTTATTGCGTCTATGCGTGCCGTATATGTTCTCTGTATTTCCTCTATTTAAGCAATCTCTCCTGCTTTGAAGGGGGAAGTGAGTACTGAGCAGTACTCAAGACGGGACAACACAAGTGCCTTGAAGAGCACAACCATTGTGATGGGATCCCTGGATTTGAAAGTTCTCGTAATCCATCCAATCATTTTTCTGGCTGTCGCAATATTTGCTTGGTTATGCTCCCCAAACGTTAGGTCGTCAGACATTATTATTCCCAAATCCTTTACATGCTGTTTTCCTACTATGGGTACATTTGATTGTGTTTTGTACTCTGTATTATGTTTAAGGTCCTCATTTTTACCGTACCTGAGTACCTGGAATTTATCACTGTTAAACATCATGTTATTTTCTGATGCCCAGTCGAAAACTTTATTAATATCAGCTTGAAGTTTTTCAATGTCCTCAGCCGAGGTAATTTTCATACTGATTTTTGTGTCATCTGCAAAGGATGATACGAAGCTGTGACTTGTATTTTTGTCTATATCTGATATGAGAATAAGGAAAAGCAGTGGTGCAAGGACTGTACCCTGAGGTACAGAGCTTTTCACTGCACTTGGACTAGATTTTATATGGTTGACAGTTACTCGCTGAGTCCTGTTTGACAGAAAACTGAGTATCCAGCGTCCTACTTTACCGGTTATTCCCATTGACTTCATTTTGTGTGCTATCACGCCATGGTCACATTTATCGAAGGCCTTTGCGAAGTCCGTGTATATCACATCAGCATTCTGTTTCTCTTCTAATGCCTCAGTGACTTTGTCGTAGTGCTCAAGTAGCTGTGAGAGGCACGATCTTCCCGCTCGAAATCCATGTTGGCCTGGGTTATGAAGGTCATTGGTCTCCATGAAATTGGTGACCTGACTCCTAATCACTCTCTCAAAAACTTTTATGATGTGCGATGTTAGTGCAACTGGTCTATAATTTTTTGCCAATGCTTTGCTCCCTCCCTTGTGTAGAGGGGCTATGTCTGCTACTTTAAGTGCATCTGGTATCTCCCCCGTGTCCAAGCTCTTCCTCCACACTATACTGAGTGCCTGTGCTACGGCACTTTGCATTTCTTTATAAATATTGAATTCCATGAGTCTGGACCTGGGGCCGAGTGCATGGGCCCAGTGCATTTGTCCCAAACCTCACTGCAGTTTTCAAAATATCCCAAACATCCCAATTTCGACGCCTGAGCCATATTTTGGAGCCAAATTCTGGGCTCTCTGCACGTATTCGCAGTCTGAAATTACGACTATTTATTCAAACATATGCCAAGTCCTGAAAGCGGCAGTGAGTCACATTTTGCACAAACTCCCTTGCAGTTTTCGAAATATCCCAAATATCTCAATTTCGACACCTGAGCCATATTTTGGAGCCAAATTCAAGCACTCTGCACGTATTCGCAGTTTGAAATTAGGACTTTTTATACCCAACATATGCAAAGTTCTGAAAGCGGCTTTTGGTCAAATTTGTCCCAAACCCCCCTGCAGTTTTCAAAATATCCCAAATATCCCAATTTCGAGACCTGAGCCATATTTTGGGCCAAACTCTGGCTCTCTGCACGTATCGCAGTTTGAAATTACGAATTTTTTATACCCAAATATGCCAAGTACTGAAAGCGGCGTTTGGTAACATTTGTCCCAAACCCCCCTGCAGTTTTCAAAATATCCCAAACATCCCAATTTCAAGGCCTGAGCCATATTTTGGAGCCAAATTCTGGCTCTATGCACGTATTCGCGGTTTGAAATTACGACATTTTATACCCAACAAATGCCAAGTCTTAAAGCGCAGAGAGTCACATTTCGCACAAACTCCCCTGCAGTTTTCGAAATATACCAAATATCCCAATTTCGAGGCCTGAGCCAAATTTTGGAGCCAAATTCTGGCTCTATGCACGTATTCGTGGTTTGAAATTACGACATTTTATACCCAACATATGCCAAGCCCTGAAAGCAACAGTGAGTCACATTTCGCACAAACTCCACTGCATTTTTCGAAATATACTAAATATCCCTATTTGAGGCCTGAGCCATATTTTGGAGCCAAATTCTGGCTCTCTGCACGTATACACAGTTTGAAATTTACGACTTTTTATACCCAACATATGCCAAGTACTGAAAGTGGCGTTTGGTCACATTTGTCCCAAACCTCCCTGCAGTTTTCAAAATATCCCAAACATCCCAATTTCGAGGCATGAGCCATATTTTGGAGCCAAATTCTGGCTCTATGCACGTATTCGCAGTTTGATATTACGATTTTATACCCAACATATGCCAAGTACTGAAAGCGGCAGTGAGTCACATTTTGCACAAACTCCCCTGCAGTTTTCGAAATATCCCAAATATCCTAATTTCGAGGCCTGAGCTATATTTTGGAGCCAAATTCTGGCTCTCTGCACGTATTCGCAGTTTGAAACTACAACTTTTTTATACCCAACATATGCCAAGTACTGAAAGCGGCGTTTGGTTACATTTGTCCCAAACCTCCCTGCAGTTTTCAAAATATCCCAAACATCACAATATCGAGGCCTCAGCCATATTTTGGAGCCAAATTCTGGGTCTCTGCACGTATTCGCAGTTTGATATTACGATTTTTATACCCAACATATGCCAAGTACTGAAAGCGGCAGTGAGGTCACATTTTGCAAAAACTCCCCTGCAATTTTCGAAATATCATAAATATCCCAATTTTGAGGCCTGAGCCATATTTTTGAGCCAAATTCTGGCTCTCTGCACGTATTCGCAAACTCCCCAGCAGTTTTCGAAATATCCCAAACATCCCAATTTCGAGGCCTGAGCATATTTTGGAAACAAATTCTGGCTCTCTGCACGTATTCGCAGTTTGATATTACGATTTTTTATACCCAACATATGCAAGTACTGAAAAGCGCCAGTTGAGTCACATTTTGCACAAATTCCCCTGCAGTTTTCGAAATACCCCAAAAATCCCAATTCGAGGCGAGAGCCATATTTTAGAGCCAAACTCAGGCTCTCTGCACGTATTCACAGTTTGAAATTACGACTTTTTTATACCCAACATATGTCAAGTACTGAAAGCGGCAGTGAGTCACATTTCGCACAAACTCCCCAGCAGTTTTCGAAATATCCCAAATATCTCAATTTCGACACCTGAGCCATATTTTTGGAGCCAAATTCAAGCACTCCTGCACGTATTCGCAGTTTGAAATTAGGACTTTATATACCCAACATATGCCAAGTACTGAAAGTGGCGTTTGGTTATATTTGTCCACAAAACCTCCCTGCAGTTTCAAAATATCCCAAACATCCCAATTTCGAGGCCTGAGCCATATTTTGGAGCCAAATTCTGGCTCTATGCATGTATTCGCGGTTTGAAATTACGACATTTTATGCCCAACATATGCCAAGTCCTGAAAGCGGCAGTGAGTCACATTTCACACAACTGCACTGCAGTTTTCAAAATATCCCAAATATCCCAATTTCGAGGCCTGAGCAATATTTGGGAGCCAAATTCTGGCTCTCTGCACGTATTCGCAGATTGAAATTACGACTTTATATACCCAACATATGCCAAGTACTGTTAGCGACGTTTGGTCATATTTGTCCCAACCTCACTGCAGTTTTCAAAATATCTCAAACATCCCAATTTCGACGCCTGAGCCATATTTTGGAGCCAAATTCTGGCTCTCTGCACGTATTCGCAGTTTGAAATTACGACTATTTATTCAAACATATGCCAAGTCCTGAAAGCGGCAGTGAGTCACATTTTGCACAAACTCCCTTGCAGTTTTCGAAATATCCCAAATATCTCAATTTCGACACCTGAGCATATTTTGGAGCCAAATTCAAGCATTCTGCACGTATTCGCAGTTTGAAATTAGGACTTTTTATACCCAACATATGCCAAGTACTGAAGCGGCGTTTGGTTACATTTGTCCCAAACCTCCCTGCAGTTTTCAAAATATCCCAAACATCACAATATCGAGGCCTCAGCTATATTTTGGAGCCAAATTCTGGGTCTCTGCACGTATTCGCAGTTTGATATTACGATTTTTATACCCAACATATGCCAAGTACTGAAAGCGGCAGTGAGTCACATTTTGCAAAAACTCCCCTGCAATTTTCGAAATATCATAAATATCCCAATTTTGAGGCTGAGCCATATTTTTGAGCCAAATTCTGGCTCTCTGCACGTATTCGCAAACTCCCCAGCAGTTTTCGAAATATCCCAAACATCCCAATTTCGAGGCCTGAGCCATATTTTGGAAACAAATTCTGGCTCTCTGCACGTATTCGCAGTTTGATATTACGATTTTTATACCCAAACATATGCCAAGTACTGAAAGCGCCAGTGAGTCACATTTTGCACAAATTCCCCTGCAGTTTTCGAAATACCCCAAAAATCCCAATTTCGAGGCGAGAGCCATATTTTAGAGCCAAACTCAGGCTCTCTGCACGTATTCACAGTTTGAAATTACGACTTTTTTATACCCAACATATGTCAAGTACTGAAAGCGGCAGTGAGTCACATTTCGCACAAACTCCCCTGCCAGTTTTCGAAATATCCCAAATATCTCAATTTCGACACCTGAGCCATATTTTGGAGCCAAATTCAAGCACTCTGCACGTATTCGCAGTTTGAAATTAGGACTTTATATACCCAACATATGCCAAGTACTGAAAGTGGCGTTTGGTTATATTTGTCCCAAACCTCCCTGCAGTTTCAAAATATCCCAAACATCCCAATTTCGAGGCCTGAGCCATATTTTGGAGCCAAATTCTGGCTCTATGCATGTATTCGCGGTTTGAAATTACGACATTTTATGCCCAACATATGCAAGTCCTGAAAGCGGCAGTGAGTCACATTTCACACAAACTGCACTGCAGTTTTCAAAATATCCCAAATATCCCAATTTCGAGGCCTGAGCAATATTTGGGAGCCAAATTCTGGCTCTCTGCACGTATTCGCAGATTGAAATTACGACTTTATATACCCAACATATGCCCAAGTACTGTTTGCGACGTTTGGTCATATTTGTCCCAAACCTCACTGCAGTTTTCAAAAATCTCAAGACATCCCAATTTCGACGCCTGAGCCATATTTTGGAGCAAATTCTGGCTCTCTGCACGTATTCGCAGTTTTGAAATTACGACTATTTATTCAAACATATGCAAGTCCTGAAAGCGGCCAGCGAGTCACATTTTGCACAAACTCCCTTGCAGTTTTCGAAATATCCCAAATATCTCAATTTCGACACCTGAGCATATTTTGGAGCCAAATTCAAGCATTCTGCACGTATTCGCAGTTTGAAATTAGGACTTTTTATACCCAACATATGCCAAGTACTGAAAGCGGCGTTTGGTAACATTTGTCACAAACCCCCCTGCAGTTTTCAAAATATCCCAAGCATCCCAATTTCAAGGCCTGAGCCATATTTTGGAGCCAAATTCTGGCTCTATGCACGTATTCGCGGTTTGAAATTACGACATTTTATACCCAACATATGCCAAGTCTTGAAAGCGGCAGAGAGTCACATTTTGCACAAACTCCCCTGCAGTTTTCGAAATATCCCAAATATCCCAATTTCGAGGACTGAGCCATATTTTGGAGCCAAATGCTGGCTCTCTGCACGTATTCGCTGTTTGAAATTACGACTTTTTTATGCCCAACATATGCCAAGTACTAAACGCGGCGTTTGGTCACATTTGTCCCAAACCCCCCCCCCCCTGTGGTTTTCAAAATATCCCAAACATCCCTATTTCGAGGCCTGAGCCAAATTTTGGAGCCAAATTCTGGCTCTATGCACGTATTCGTGGTTTGAAATTACGACATTTTATACCCAACATATGCCAAGCCCTGAAAGCGGCAGTGAGTCACATTTCGCACAAACTCCACTGCATTTTTCGAAATATACTAAATATCCCTATTTTGAGGCCTGAGCCATATTTTGGAGCCAAATTCTGGCTCTCTGCACGTATACACAGTTTGAAATTACGACTTTTTTATACCCAACATATGCCAAGTACTGAAAGTGGCGTTTGGTCACATTTGTCCCAAACCTCCCTGCAGTTTTCAAAATATCCCAAACATCCCAATTTCGAGGCATGAGCCATATTTTGGAGCCAAATTCTGGCTCTATGCACGTATTCGCAGTTTGATATTA
>NW_027190723.1:0-28346 GCF_040958095.1 Procambarus clarkii
TGGTATAGTCCATGGTGACTTGTGGGTGGTATAGTCCATGGTGACTTGTGAGTGGTATAGTCCATGGTACTTGTGGTGGTATAGTCATGGTGACTTGTGAGTGGTATAGTCCATGGTGACTTGTGGTGGTATAGTCCATGGTGACTTGTGGGTGGTATAGTCCATGGTGACTTGTGGTGTATAGTCCATGTGACTTGTGATGGTATAGTCCATGGTGACTTGTGAGTGGTATAGTCCATGGGACTTGTGAGTGGTATAGTCCATGGTGACTTGTGAGTGGTATAGTCCATGGTGACTTGTGGGTGGTAGTCCATGGTGACTTGTGGTGTGTAGTCCATGGTGACTTGTGTGGTATAGTCCATGGTGACTTGTGAGTGGTATAGTCCATGGTGACTTGTGGTGTATAGTCCATGGTGACTTGTGGTGGTATAGTCCATGGTGACTTGTGAGTGGTATAGTCCATGGTGACTTGTGGGTGTATAGTCCATGGTGACTTGTGGTGGTATAGTCCATGGTGACTTGTGAGTGGTATAGTGAGTGTTATAGTCCCATGGTGACTTGTGGTGGTATAGTCCATGGTGACTTGTGAGTGGTATAGTCCATGGTGACTTGTGAGTGTGGTGTATAGTCCATGGTGACTTGTGAGTGGTATAGTCCATGGTGACTTGTGGTGGTATAGTCCATGGTGACTTGTGTGGTATAGTGAGTGTTATAGTCCATGGTGACTTGTGTGTGGTATAGTGTGTAGTCCCATGGTGACTTGTGAGTGGTATAGTCCATGGTGACTTGTGGTGTATAGTCCATGGTGACTTGTGAGTGGTATAGTCCATGGTGACTTGTGGTGGTATAGTCCATGGTGACTTGTGGTGTATAGTCCATGGTGACTTGTGTGGTATAGTCCATGGTGACTTGTGGTGGTATAGTCCATGGTGACTTGTGGGTGGTATAGTCCATGGTGACTTGTGGGTGGTATAGTCCATGGTGACTTGTGGTGGTATAGTGAGTGTCCATGGTGACTTGTGAGTGGTATAGTCCATGGTGACTTGTGGTGGTATAGTCCATGGTGACTTGTGGTGGTATATGTGTCCATGGTGACTTGTGAGTGGTATAGTCCATGTGACTTGTGTGGTATAGTCCATGGTGACTTGTGATGGTATAGTCCATGGTGACTTGTGGTGGTATAGTCCATGGTGACTTGTGGTGGTATAGTCCATGGTGACTTGTGGTGGTATAGTGTTGTATCCATGGTGACTTGTGAGTGGTATAGTCCATGGTGACTTGTGAGTGGTATAGTCCATGGTGACTTGTGAGTGTATAGTCCATGGTGACTTGTGAGTGGTATAGTCCATGGTGACTTGTGGTGGTATAGTCCATGGTGACTTGTGTGTGGTATAGTGAGTGTTGTAGTCCATGGTGACTTGTGAGTGGTATAGTCCATGGTGACTTGTGGTGGTATAGTCCATGGTGACTTGTGAGTGGTATAGTCCATGGTGACTTGTGAGTGGTATAGTCCATGGTGACTTGTGAGTGGTATAGTCCATGGTGACTTGTGTGGTATAGTCCATGGTGACTTGTGTGGTATAGTGACTTGTGTTGTAGTCCATGGTGACTTGTGAGTGGTATAGTCCATGGTGACTTGTGAGTGGTATAGTCCATGGTGACTTGTGAGTGGTATAGTCCATGGTGACTTGTGAGTGGTATAGTCCATGGTGACTTGTGAGTGGTATAGTCCATGGTGACTTGTGTGTGGTATAGTGAGTGTTTGTAGTCCATGGTGACTTGTGAGTGGTATAGTCCATGGTGACTTGTGAGTGGTATAGTCCATGGTGACTTGTGGTGGTATAGTCCATGGTGACTTGTGGTGTGTATAGTCCATGGTGACTTGTGAGTGGTATAGTCCATGGTGACTTGTGGTGGTATAGTCCATGGTGACTGTGTGTGGTATAGTCCATGGTGACTTGTGGGTGGTATAGTCCATGGTGACTTGTGAGTGGTATAGTCCATGGTGACTTGTGAGTGGTATAGTCCATGGTGACTTGTGAGTGGTATAGTCCATGGTGACTTGTGTGGGGTATAGTCCATGGTGACTTGTGAGTGGTATAGTCCATGGTGACTTGTGGGTGGTATAGTCCATGGTGACTTGTGTGTGGTATAGTCCATGGTGACTTGTGGTGGTATAGTCCATGGTGACTTTGAGTGGTATAGTCCATGGTGACTTGTGAGTGGTATAGTCCATGGTGACTTGTGAGTGGTATAGTCCATGGTGACTTGTGGTGGTATAGTCCATGGTGACTTGTGGTGGTATAGTCCATGGTGACTTGTGGTGGTATAGTCCATGGTGACTTGTGAGTGGTATAGTCCATGGTGACTTGTGGTGGTATAGTCCATGGTGACTTGTGGGTGGTATAGTCCATGGTGACTTGTGTGGTATAGTCCATGGTGACTTGTGAGTGGTATAGTCCATGGTGACTTGTGGGTGGTATAGTCCATGGTGACTTGTGAGTGGTATAGTCCATGGTGACTTGTGGTGGTATAGTCCATGGTGACTTTGGGTGGTATAGTCCATGGTGACTTGTGGTGGTATAGTCCATGGTGACTTGTGGGTGGTATAGTCCTGGTGACTTGTGGTGGTATAGTCCATGGTGACTTGTGGTGGTATAGTCCATGGTGACTTGTGGGTGGTATAGTCCATGGTGACTTGTGGGTGGTATAGTCCATGTGACTTGTGTGGTATAGTCCATGGTGACTTGTGGTGGTATAGTCCATGGTGACTTGTGGTGGTATAGTCCATGGTGACTTGTGAGTGGTATGTCCATGGTGACTTGTGGTGGTATAGTCCATGGTGACTTGTGTGTGGTAGTAGTTAGTCCATGGTGACTTGTGAGTGGTATAGTCCATGGTGACTTGTGAGTGGTATAGTCCATGGTGACTTGTGTGGTATAGTGGTAGTCCATGGTGACTTGTGAGTGGTATAGTCCATGGTGACTTGTGGGTGGTATAGTCCATGGTGACTTGTGTGTGGTATAGTCCATGGTGACTGTGGTGGTATAGTCCATGGTGACTTGTGGTGGTATAGTCCATGGTGACTTGTGTGTGGTATAGAGTGTTAGTCCATGGTGACTTGTGAGTGGTATAGTCCATGGTGACTTGTGGTGGTATAGTCCATGGTGACTTGTGAGTGGTATAGTCCATGGTGACTTGTGGGTGGTATAGTCCATGGTGACTTGTGTGTGGTATAGTCCATGGTGACTTGTGTGTGGTATAGTAGTGTTGTAGTCCATGGTGACTTGTGGTGGTATAGTCCATGGTGACTTGTGTGTGGTATGTGAGTGTTTGTTAGTCTGGTGACTTGTGAGTGGTATAGTCCATGGTGACTTGTGAGTGGTATAGTCCATGGTGACTTGTGAGTGGTATAGTCCATGGTGACTTGTGAGTGGTATAGTCCATGGTGACTTGTGAGTGGTATAGTCCATGGTGACTTGTGTGGTATAGTCCATGGTGACTTGTGGTGGTATAGTGAGTTTTAGTCCATGGTGACTTGTGAGTGGTATAGTCCATGGTGACTTGTGGTGGTATAGTCCATGGTGACTTGTGTGGTATAGTCCATGGTGACTTGTGAGGGTATAGTCCATGGTGACTTGTGAGTGGTATAGTCCATGGTGACTTGTGTGTGGTATAGTGACTTGTGTTGTATAGTCCATGGTGACTTGTGGTGGTATAGTCCATGTGACTTGTGAGTGGTATAGTCCATGGTGACTTGTGGTGGTATAGTCCATGGTGACTTGTGAGTGGTATAGTCCATGGTGACTTGTGAGTGGTATAGTCCATGGTGACTTGTGGGTGGTATAGTCCATGGTGACTTGTGGTGGTATAGTCCATGGTGACTTGTGGTGGTATAGTCCATGGTGACTTGTGAGTGGTATAGTCCATGGTGACTTGTGGGTGGTATAGTCCATGGTGACTTGTGGTGGTATAGTCCATGGTGACTGTGTGGGGTATAGTCCATGGTGACTTTGGTGGTATAGTCCATGGTGACTTGTGGTGGTATAGTCCATGGTGACTTGTGGGTGGTATAGTCCATGGTGACTTGTGTGTGGTATAGTCCATGGTGACTTGTGGTGGTATAGTCCATGGTGACTTGTGTGGTATAGTCCATGGTGACTTGTGAGTGGTATAGTCCATGGTGACTTGTGAGTGGTATAGTCCATGGTGACTTGTGTGTGGTATAGTCCATGGTGACTTGTGAGTGGTATAGTCCATGGTGACTTGTGTGTGGTATAGTCCATGGTGACTTGTGAGTGTATAGTCCATGGTGACTTGTGTGGATAGTCCATGGTGACTTGTGGTGGTATAGTCCATGGTGACTTGTGAGTGGTATAGTCCATGGTGACTTGTGTGGTATAGTCCATGGTGACTTGTGAGTGGTATAGTCCATGTGACTTGTGTGTGGTATAGTCCATGGTGACTTGTGAGTGGTATAGTCCATGGTGACTTGTGAGTGGTATAGTCCATGGTGACTTGTGAGTGGTATAGTCCATGGTGACTTGTGAGTGGTATAGTCCATGGTGACTTGTGAGTGGTATAGTCCATGGTGACTTGTGAGTGGTATAGTCCATGGTGACTTGTGAGTGGTATAGTCCATGGTGACTTGTGGGTGGTATAGTCCATGGTGACTTGTGAGTGGTATAGTCCATGGTGAATTGTGTGTATAGTCCATGTGACTTGTGGTGGTATAGTCCATGGTGACTGTGAGTGGTATAGTCCATGGTGACTTGTGGTGGTATAGTCCATGGTGACTTGTGAGTGGTATAGTCCATGGTGACTTGTGGTGGTATAGTCCATGGTGACTTGTGAGTGGTATAGTCCATGGTGACTTGTGGTGGTATAGTCCATGGTGACTTGTGGGGGTATAGTCCATGGTGACTTGTGTTGGTATAGTCCATGGTGACTTGTGGTGTATAGTCCATGGACTTGTGGTGGTATAGTCCATGGTGACTTGTGGTGGTATAGTCCATGGTGACTTGTGGTGGTATAGTCCATGGTGACTTGTGAGTGGTATAGTCCATGGTGACTTGTGTGGTATAGTCCATGGTGACTTGTGGTGGTATAGTCCATGGTGACTTGTGGTGGTATAGTCCATGGTGACTTGTGAGTGGTATAGTCCATGGTGACTTGTGGTGGTATAGTCCATGGTGACTTGTGTGTGGTATAGTGATGTTTGTAGTCCATGGTGACTTGTGAGTGGTATAGTCCATGGTGACTTGTGTGGTATAGTCCATGGTGACTTGTGTGTGGTATAGTGAGTGTTGTCCATGGTGACTTGTGAGTGGTATAGTCCATGGTGACTTGTGAGTGGTATAGTCCATGGTGACTTTGTGTGGTATAGTCCATGGTGACTTGTGAGGGTATAGTCCATGGTGACTTGTGTGTGGTATAGTCCATGGTGACTTGTGTGTGGTATAGTGAGTGTTGTAGTCCATGGTGACTTGTGAGTGGTATAGTCCATGGTGACTTGTGAGTGGTATAGTCCATGGTGACTTGTGAGTGGTATAGTCCATGGTGACTTGTGAGTGGTATAGTCCATGGTGACTTGTGAGTGGTATAGTCCATGGTGACTTGTGTGTGGTATAGTGAGTGTTGTAGTCCATGGTGACTTGTGAGTGGTATAGTCCATGGTGACTTGTGAGTGGTATAGTCCATGGTGACTTGTGAGTGGTATAGTCCATGGTGACTTGTGAGTGGTATAGTCCATGGTGACTTGTGAGTGGTATAGTCCATGGTGACTTGTGTGGTATAGTCCATGGTGACTTGTGTGTGGTATGTAGTGTGTAGTCCATGGTGACTTGTGAGTGGTATAGTCCATGGTGACTTGTGAGTGGTATAGTCCATGTGACTTGTGATGGTATAGTCCATGGTGACTTGTGGTGGTATAGTCCATGGTGACTTGTGAGTGGTATAGTCCATGGTGACTTGTGTGTGGTATAGTAGTCCATGGTGACTTGTGAGTGGTATAGTCCATGGTGACTTGTGAGTGGTATAGTCCATGGTGACTTGTGGGTGGTATAGTCCATGGTGACTTGTGTGGTATAGTCCATGGTGACTTGTGAGTGGTATAGTCCATGGTGACTTGTGGGTGGTATAGTCCATGGTGACTTGTGTGGTATAGTCCATGGTGACTTGTGGTGGTATAGTCCATGGTGACTTGTGGTGGTATAGTCCATGGTGACTTGTGGTGGTATAGTCCATGGTGACTTGTGAGTGGTATAGTCCATGGTGACTTGTGTGGTATAGTCCATGGTGACTTGTGAGTGGTATAGTCCATGGTGACTTGTGGGTGGTATAGTCCATGGTGACTTGTGTGGTATAGTCCATGGTGACTTGTGGTGTATAGTCCATGGTGACTTGTGGGTGGTATAGTCCATGGTGACTTGTGAGGTATAGTCCATGGTGACTTGTGGGTGGTATAGTCCATGGTGACTTGTGAGTGGTATAGTCCATGGTGACTTGTGTGTGGTATAGTCCATGGTGACTTGTGAGTGGTATAGTCCATGGTGACTTGTGTGTGGTATAGTCCATGGTGACTTGTGAGTGGTATAGTCCATGGTGACTTGTGTGTGGTATAGTCCATGGTGACTTGTGAGTGGTATAGTCCATGGTGACTTGTGAGTGGTATAGTCCATGGTGACTTGTGTGTGGTATAGTCCATGGTGACTTGTGAGTGTATAGTCCATGGTGACTTGTGGTGGTATAGTCCATGGTGACTTGTGAGTGGTATAGTCCATGGTGACTTGTGAGTGGTATAGTCCATGGTGACTTGTGAGTGGTATAGTCCATGGTGACTTGTGAGTGGTATAGTCCATGGTGACTTGTGAGTGGTATAGTCCATGGTGACTTGTGAGTGGTATAGTCCATGGTGACTTGTGAGTGGTATAGTCCATGGTGACTTGTGAGTGGTATAGTCCATGGTGACTTGTGTGTGTATAGTCCATGGTGACTTGTGAGTGGTATAGTCCATGGTGACTTGTGGTGGTATAGTCCATGGTGACTTGTGAGTGGTATAGTCCATGGTGACTTGTGGTGGTATAGTCCATGGTGACTTGTGGTGGTATAGTCCATGGTGACTTGTGGTGGTATAGTCCATGGTGACTTGTGGGTGGTATAGTCCATGGTGACTTGTGTGGTATAGTCCATGGTGACTTGTGGGTGTATAGTCCATGGTGACTTGTGAGTGGTATAGTCCATGGTGACTTGTGGTGGTATAGTCCATGGTGACTTGTGGTGGTATAGTCCATGGTGACTTGTGTGGTATAGTGAGTGTTGTAGTCCATGGTGACTTGTGAGTGGTATAGTCCATGGTGACTTGTGAGTGGTATAGTCCATGGTGACTTGTGAGTGGTATAAGTCCATGGTGACTTGTGAGTGGTATAGTCCATGGTGACTTGTTTGTGGTATAGTCCATGGTGACTTGTGGTGGTATAGTCCATGGTGACTTGTGTGGTATAGTCCATGGTGACTTGTGAGTGGTATAGTCCATGGTGACTTGTGGTGGTATAGTCCATGGTGACTTGTGAGTGGTATAGTCCATGGTGACTTGTGAGTGGTATAGTCCATGGTGACTTGTGTGGGGTATAGTCCATGGTGACTTGTGGTGGTATAGTCCATGGTGACTTGTGAGTGTATAGTCCATGGTGACTTGTGGGTGGTATAGTCCATGGTGACTTGTGAGTGGTATAGTCCATGGTGACTTGTGGTGGTATAGTCCATGGTGACTTGTGTGGTATAGTCCATGGTGACTTGTGGTGGTATAGTCCATGGTGACTTGTGGTGGTATAGTCCATGGTGACTTGTGTGTGTATAGTCCATGGTGACTTGTGGTGGTATAGTCCATGGTGACTTGTGGTGGTATAGTCCATGGTGACTTGTGGTGGTATAGTCCATGGTGACTTGTGTGGTATAGTCCATGGTGACTTGTGTGGTATAGTCCATGGTGACTTGTGGTGGTATAGTCCATGGTGACTTGTGTGTGGTATAGTCCATGGTGACTTGTGAGTGGTATAGTCCATGGTGACTTGTGAGTGGTATAGTCCATGGTGACTTGTGAGTGGTATAGTCCATGGTGACTTGTGAGTGGTATAGTCCATGGTGACTTGTGAGTGGTATAGTCCATGGTGACTTGTGAGTGGTATAGTCCATGGTGACTTGTGAGTGGTATAGTCCATGGTGACTTGTGTGGTATAGTCCATGGTGACTTGTGGTGGTATAGTCCATGGTGACTTGTGAGTGGTATAGTCCATGGTGACTTGTGGTGGTATAGTCCATGGTGACTTGTGGTGGTATAGTCCATGGTGGTGACTTGTGGTGGTATAGTCCATGGTGACTTGTGAGTGGTATAGTCCATGGTGACTTTGGTGGTATAGTCCATGGTGACTTGTGAGTGGTATAGTCCATGGTGACTTGTGAGTGGTATAGTCCATGGTGACTTGTGGTGGTATAGTCCATGGTGACTTGTGGGTGGTATGTCCATGGTGACTTGTGGGTGGTATAGTCCATGGTGACTTGTGAGTGGTATAGTCCATGTGACTTGTGAGTGGTATAGTCCATGGTGACTTGTGGTGGTATAGTCCATGGTGACTTGTGTGTGGTATAGTCCATGGTGACTTGTGAGTGGTATAGTCCATGGTGACTGTGGAGTGGTATAGTCCATGGTGACTTGTGTGGTATAGTCCATGGTGACTTGTGTGTGGTATAGTCCATGGTGACTTGTGAGTGGTATAGTCCATGGTGACTTGTGAGTGGTATAGTCCATGGTGACTTGTGGTGGTATAGTCCATGGTGACTTGTGTGTGGTATAGTGGTGTTGTAGTCCATGGTGACTTGTGAGTGGTATAGTCCATGGTGACTTGTGGGTGGTATAGTCCATGGTGACTTGTGTGGTATAGTAGTGTTGTAGTCCATGGTGACTTGTGAGTGGTATAGTCCATGGTGACTTGTGGGTGGTATAGTCCATGGTGACTTGTGATTGTATAGTCCATGGTGACTTGTGAGGGTATAGTCCATGGTGACTTGTGAGTGGTATAGTCCATGGTGACTTGTGTGGTATAGGTATGTTGTAGTCCATGGTGACTTGTGAGTGGTATAGTCCATGGTGACTTGTGAGTGGTATAGTCCATGGTGACTTGTGAGTGGTATAGTCCATGGTGACTTGTGAGTGGTATAGTCCATGGTGACTTTGTGTGGTATAGTCCATGGTGACTTGTGTGTGTATAGTATGTTGTAGTCCATGGTGACTTGTGAGTGGTATAGTCCATGGTGACTTGTGAGTGGTATAGTCCATGGTGACTTGTGAGTGGTATAGTCCATGGTGACTTGTGAGTGGTATAGTCCATGGTGACTTGTGAGTGGTATAGTCCATGGTGACTTGTGTGGTATAGTCCATGGTGACTTGTGTGTGTTAGTGAGTGTTGTAGTCCATGGTGACTTGTGAGTGGTATAGTCCATGGTGACTTGTGGTGGTATAGTCCATGGTGACTTGTGATTGGTATAGTCCATGGTGACTTGTGAGTGGTATAGTCCATGGTGACTTGTGAGTGGTATAGTCCATGGTGACTTGTGTGTGGTATAGTAGTGTTGTAGTCCATGGTGACTTGTGAGTGGTATAGTCCATGGTGACTTGTGAGTGGTATAGTCCATGGTGACTTGTGGTGGTATAGTCCATGGTGACTTGTGTGTGGTATAGTCCATGGTGACTTGTGAGTGGTATAGTCCATGGTGACTTGTGTGGTATAGTCCATGGTGACTTGTGAGTGGTATAGTCCATGGTGACTTGTGTGGTATAGTCCATGGTGACTTGTGAGTGGTATAGTCCATGGTGACTTGTGGTGTATAGTCCATGGTGACTTGTGAGTGGTATAGTCCATGGTGACTTGTGAGGGTATAGTCCATGGTGACTTGTGAGTGGTATAGTCCATGGTGACTTTGAGTGGTATAGTCCATGGTGACTTGTGAGTGGTATAGTCTATGGTGACTTGTGAGTGTATAGTCCATGGTGACTTGTGAGTGGTATAGTCCATGGTGACTTGTGAGTTGGTATAGTCTATGGTGACTTGTGAGTGGTATAGTCCATGGTGACTTGTGAGTGGTATAGTCCATGGTGACTTGTGGGTGTATAGTCCATGGTGACTTGTGGTGGTATAGTCCATGGTGACTTGTGGGTGGTATAGTCCATGGTGACTTGTGAGTGGTATAGTCCATGGTGACTTGTGGGTGGTATAGTCCATGGTGACTTGTGTGTGGTATAGTCCATGGTGACTTGTGGTGGTATAGTCCATGGTGACTTGGGGTGGTATAGTCCATGGTGACTTGTGGTGGTATAGTCCATGGTGACTTGTGGTGGTATAGTCCATGGTGACTTGTGGTGGTATAGTCCATGGTGACTTGTGTGGTATAGTCCATGGTGACTTGTGGTGTATAGTCCTGGTGACTTGTGTGTGGTATAGTGAGTGTTGTAGTCCATGGTGACTTGTGAGTGGTATAGTCCATGGTTACTTGTGAGTGGTATAGTCCATGGTGACTTGTGGGTGGTATAGTCCATGGTGACTTGTGTGTGGTATAGTCCATGGTGACTTGTGAGTGGTATAGTCCATGGTGACTTGTGGGTGGTATAGTCCATGGTGACTTGTGTGTGGTATAGACCATGGTGACTTGTGGGTGGTATAGTCCATGGTGACTTGTGAGTGGTATAGTCCATGGTGACTTGTGTGTGGTATAGTCCATGGTGACTTGTGAGTGGTATAGTCCATGGTGACTTGTGTGGGGTATAGTCCATGGTGACTTGTGAGTGGTATAGTCCATGGTGACTTGTGGGTGGTATAGTCCATGGTGACTTGTGTGTGGTATAGTCCATGGTGACTTGTGAGTGGTATAGTCCATGGTGACTTGTGGGTGGTATAGTCCATGGTGACTTGTGTGTGATATAGACCATGGTGACTTGTGGGTGGTATAGTCCATGGTGACTTGTGAGTGGTATAGTCCATATTGACTTGTGTGTGGTATAGTCCATGGTGACTTGTGAGTGGTATAGTCCATGGTGACTTGTGTGTGGTATAGTGCATGGTGACTTGTGAGTGGTATAGTCCATGGTGACTTGTGTGTGGTATAGTCCATGGTGACTTGTGAGTGGTATAGTCCATGGTGACTTGTGAGTGGTATAGACCATGGTGACTTGTGTGTGGTATAGTCCATGGTGACTTGTGAGTGGTATAGACCATGGTGACTTGTGTGTGGTATAGTCCATGGTGACTTGTGAGTGGTATAGTCCATGGTGACTTGTGAGTGGTATAGTCCATGGTGACTTGTGAGTGGTATAGTCTATGGTGACTTGTGAGTGGTATAGTCCATGGTGACTTGTGAGTGGTATAGTCTATGGTGACTTGTGAGTGGTATAGTCCATGGTGACTTGTGAGTGGTATAGTCCATGGTGACTTGTGAGTGGTATAGTCATGGTGACTTGTGAGTGGTATAGTCCATGGTGACTTGTGAGTGGTATAGTGCATGGTGACTTGTGGGTGGTATAGTCCATGGTGACTTGTGGTGGTATAGTCCATGGTGACTTGTGGTGGTATAGTCCATGGTGACTTGTGAGTGGTATAGTCCATGGTGACTTGTGGGTGGTATAGTCCATGGTGACTTGTGAGTGGTATAGTCCATGGTGACTTGGGGTGGTATAGTCCATGGTGACTTGTGGGTGGTATAGTCCATGGTGACTTGTGAGTGGTATAGTCCATGGTGACTTGTGGTGGTATAGTCCATGGTGACTTGTGGGTGGTATAGTCCATGGTGACTTGTGTGGTATAGTCCATGGTGACTTGTGAGTGGTATAGTCCATGGTGACTTGTGAGTGGTATAGTCCATGGTGACTTGTGAGTGGTATAGTCCATGGTGACTTGTGTGTGGTATAGTCCATGGTGACTTGTGAGTGTATAGTCCATGGTGACTTGTGAGTGGTATAGTCCATGGTGACTTGTGGGTGGTATAGTCCATGGTGACTTGTGTGTGGTATAGTGAGTGTTGTAGTCCATGGTGACTTGTGAGTGGTATAGTCCATGGTGACTTGTGGGTGGTATAGTCCATGGTGACTTGTGTGTGGTATAGTGAGTGTTGTAGTCCATGGTGACTTTTGAGTGGTATAGTCCATGGTGACTTGTGAGTGGTATAGTCCATGGTGACTTGTGAGTGGTATAGTCCATGGTGACTTGTGAGGGTATAGTCCATGGTGACTTGTGTGTGGTATAGTCCATGGTGACTTGTGTGTGGTATAGAGAGTGTTGTAGTCCATGGTGACTTGTGAGTGGTATAGTCCATGGTGACTTGTGAGTGGTATAGTCCATGGTGACTTGTGAGTGGTATAGTCCATGGTGACTTGTGAGTGGTATAGTCCATGGTGACTTGTTGAGTGGTATAGTCCATGGTGACTGAGTGGTATAGGTCCATGTGACTGTGTGTGGCTATAGTGAGTGTTAGTTAGTCATGGTGACTTGTGAGTGGTATAGTCCATGGTGACTTGTGAGTGTGATAGTCCATGGGGCCTTGTGAGTGGTATAGTCCATGGTGACTTGTGAGTGGTATAGTTCCATGGTGACGTGTGAGTGGGATAGTCCATGGTGACCTGGTGTGTGGTATAGTCCATGGTGACCTTGTGTGTGGTATAGTGAGTGTTGTCGTCCATGGGACTTGTGAGTGGTATAGTCCCATGGTGACTTGTGAGTGGTAGTAGCCATGGTGACTTGTGATTGGTATAGTCCATGGTGACTTGTGAGTGGTATAGTCCCATGGTGACTTGTGAGTGTGATAGTCCATGGTGGACTTGTGTGTGGTATAGTGAGTGTTATAGTCCATGGTGACTTTGCTGGTGGTATAGTCCATGGTTCCTTGTGAGTGGTATAGTCCATGGTGACTTGTGGGTGTATAGTCCATGGTGACTTGTGTGTGTTATAGTCACATGGTGACTCTGTGAGCTGGTATAGTCCATGGTGACTTGTGGGTGGTATAGTCCATGGTGACTTGTGTGTGGTATAGTCCATGGTGACTTGTGGGTGGTATAGTCCATGGTGACTTGTGAGTGGTATAGTCCATGGTGACTTGTGTGTGGTATAGTCCATGGTGACTTGTGAGTGGTATAGTCCATGGTGACTTGTGAGTGGTAGAGTCCATGGTGACTTGTGAGTGGTATAGTCCATGGTGACTTGTGAGGTGTATAGTCCATGGTGACTTGTGGGTGTTATAGTCCATGGTGACTTGTGAGTGGTATAGTCCATGTGACTTGTGGGTGGTATAGTCCATGGTGACTTGTGATGTGTATAGTCCATGGTGACTTGTGAGGTGGTATAGTCCATGGTGACTTGTGAGTGGTATAGTCCATGGTGACTTGTGGGTGGTATAGTCCATGGTGACTTGTGGGTGGTATAGTCCATGGTGACTTGTGGGTGGTAGTCCATGGTGACTTGTGAGTGGTATAGTCCATGGTGACTTGTGGTGGTATAGTCCATGGTGACTTGTGAGTGGTATAGTCCATGGTGACTTGTGGGTGGTATGAGTCCAGGGTGACTTGTGGGTGTATAGTCCATGGTGACTTGTGAGTGGGTATAGTCCATGGTGACTTGTGGGTGGTATAGTCCATGGTGACTTGTGAGTGTATAGTCCATGGTGACTTGTGAGTGGTATAGTCCATGGTGACTTGTGAGGGTATAGTCATGGTGACTTGTGATAGTTGGTATAATGAGTGTTGGTCCCTGGTGACTTGTGAGTGGTATAGTCCCTATGTGACTTGTGAGTGGTATAGTCCATGGTGACTTGTGGAGTGGTATAGTCCATGGTGACTTGTGGGTGGTATAGTCCATGGTGACTTGTGAGTGGTATAGTCCATGGTGACTTGTGAGTGGTATAGTCCATGTGACTTGTGGGTGGTATAGATCCATGGTGACTTGTGGGTGGTATAGTCCATGGTGACCTTGTGGGTGGTATAGTCCCATGGTGACTTGTGGGTGGTATAGTCCATGGTGACTTGTGGGTGGTATAGTCCATGGTGACTTGTGAGTGGTATAGTCCATGGTGACTTGTGGGTGGTATAGTCCATGGTGACTTGTGGTGGTATAGTCCATGGTGACTTGTGAGTGGTATAGTCCATGGTGACTTGTGGGTGGTATAGTCCATGGTGACTTGTGGGTGGTATAGTCCATGGTGACTTGTGTGTGGTATAGTCCATGGTGACTTGTGTGTGGTATAGTCCATGGTGACTTGTGTGTGGTATAGTGAGTGTTGTAGTTCATGGTGACTTGTGAGTGGTATAGTCCATGGTGACTTGTGAGTGGTATAGTCCATGGTGACTTGTGAGTGGTATAGTCCATGGTGACTTGTGAGTGGTATAGTCCATGGTGACTTGTGAGTGGTATAGTCCATGGTGACCTGTGTGTGGTATAGTCCATGGTGACTTGTGTGTGGTATAGTGAGTGTTGTAGTCCATGGTGACTTGTGAGTGGTATAGTCCATGGTGACTTGTGAGTGGTATAGTCCATGGTGACTTGTGAGTGGTATAGTCCATGGTGACTTGTGAGTGGTATAGTCCATGGTGACTTGTGAGTGGTATAGTCCATGGTGACTGTGTGGTGTGGTATAGTCCATGGTGACTTGTGAGTGGTATAGTCCATGGTGACTTGTGAGTGGTATAGTCCATGGTGACTTGTGGGTGGTATAGTCCATGGTGACTTGTGTGTGGTATAGTCCATGGTGACTTGTGAGTGGTATAGTCCATGGTGACTTGTGGGTGGTATAGTCCATGGTGACTTGTGTGTGGTATAGTCCATGGTGACTTGTGGGTGGTATAGTCCATGGTGACTTGTGAGTGGTATAGTCCATGGTGACTTGTGTGTGGTATAGTCCATGGTGACTTGTGAGTGGTATAGTCCATGGTGACTTGTGGGTGGTATAGTCCATGGTGACTTGTGGGTGGTATAGTCCATGGTGACTTGTGGGTGGTATAGTCCATGGTGACTTGTGTGTGGTATAGTCCATGGTGACTTGTGAGTGGTATAGTCCATGGTGACTTGTGGGTGGTATAGTCCATGGTGACTTGTGTGTGATATAGACCATGGTGACTTGTGGGTGGTATAGTCCATGGTGACTTGTGAGTGGTATAGTCCATATTGACTTGTGTGTGGTATAGTCCATGGTGACTTGTGAGTGGTATAGTCCATGGTGACTTGTGTGTGGTATAGTGCATGGTGACTTGTGAGTGGTATAGTCCATGGTGACTTGTGTGTGGTATAGTCCATGGTGACTTGTGAGTGGTATAGTCCATGGTGACTTGTGAGTGGTATAGACCATGGTGACTTGTGTGTGGTATAGTCCATGGTGACTTGTGAGTGGTATAGACCATGGTGACTTGTGTGTGGTATAGTCCATGGTGACTTGTGAGTGGTATAGTCCATGGTGACTTGTGAGTGGTATAGTCCATGGTGACTTGTGAGTGGTATAGTCCTATGGTGACTTGTGAGTGTATAGTCCATGGTGACTTGTGAGTGGTATAGTCTATGGTGACTTGTGAGTGGTATAGTCCATGGTGACTTGTGAGTGGTATAGTCCATGGTGACTTGTGAGTGGTATAGTCTATGGTGACTTGTGAGTGGTATAGTCCATGGTGACTTGTGAGTGGTATAGTGCATGGTGACTTGTGGGTGGTATAGTCCATGGTGACTTGTGGGTGGTATAGTCCATGGTGACTTGTGGGTGGTATAGTCCATGGTGACTTGTGAGTGGTATAGTCCATGGTGACTTGTGGGTGGTATAGTCCATGGTGACTTGTGAGTGGTATAGTCCATGGTGACTTGTGGGTGGTATAGTCCATGGTGACTTGTGGGTGGTATAGTCCATGGTGACTTGTGAGTGGTATAGTCCATGGTGACTTGTGGGTGGTATAGTCCATGGTGACTTGTGGGTGGTATAGTCCATGGTGACTTGTGTGTGGTATAGTCCATGGTGACTTGTGAGTGGTATAGTCCATGGTGACTTGTGTGTGGTATAGTCCATGGTGACTTGTGGGTGGTATAGTCCATGGTGACTTGTGGGTGGTATAGTCCATGGTGACTTGTGGGTGGTATAGTCCATGGTGACTTGTGGTGGTATAGTCCATGGTGACTTGTGAGTGGTATAGTCCATGGTGACTTGTGGGTGGTAGAGTCCATGGTGACTTGTGAGTGGTATAGTCCATGGTGACTTGTGGGTGGTATAGTCCATGGTGACTTGTGAGTGGTATAGTCCATGGTGACTTGTGGGTGGTATAGTCCATGGTGACTTGTGGGTGGTATAGTCCATGGTGACTTGTGGGTGGTATAGTCCATGGTGACTTGTGGGTGGTATAGTCCATGATGACTTGTGTGTGGTATAGTCCATGGTGACTTGTGGGTGGTATAGTCCATGGTGACTTGTGGGTGGTATAGTCCATGGTGACTTGTGGGTGGTATAGTCCATGGTGACTTGTGGGTGGTATAGTCCATGGTGACTTGTGGGTGGTATAGTCCATGATGACTTGTGTGTGGTATAGTCCATGGTGACGTGTGGGTGGTATAGTCCATGGTGACTTGTGTGTGGTATAGTCCATGGTGACGTGTGGGTGGTATAGTCCATGGTGACTTGTGTGTGGTATAGTCCATGGTGACTTGTGGGTGGTATAGTCCATGGTGACTTGTGAGTGGTATAGTCCATGGTGACTTGTGGGTGGTATAGTCCATGGTGACTTGTGGGTGGTATAGTCCATGGTGACTTGTGGGTGGTATAGTCCATGGTGACTTGTGAGTGGTATAGTCCATGGTGACTTGTGGGTGGTATAGTCCATGGTGACTTGTGGGTGGTATAGTCCATGGTGACTTGTGTGTGGTATAGTCCATGGTGACTTGTGGGTGGTATAGTCCATGGTGACTTGTGAGTGGTATAGTCCATGGTGACTTGTGGGTGGTATAGTCCATGGTGACTTGTGGGTGGTATAGTCCATGGTGACTTGTGGGTGGTATAGTCCATGGTGACTTGTGAGTGGTATAGTCCATGGTGACTTGTGGGTGGTATAGTCCATGGTGACTTGTGGGTGGTATAGTCCATGGTGACTTGTGGGTGGTATAGTCCATGGTGACTTGTGGGTGGTATAGTCCATGGTGACTTGTGGGTGGTATAGTCCATGGTGACTTGTGGGTGGTATAGGGGTGTCATGAGCGCGACTGTGGTAGGCATCCATACCCCCCCCCCCCCCACTAACACACTACAAAAGTTACCTTTTCGTAATTAAATAAAAACAAAAAACGGGTAATTAATGAAAATTACCTACAAAATTCTAAGAGGAATCGACATTGTAAATAAAGATGAACTGTGTAACACGGGTGGTACACGCACGAGGGGACAGGTGGACTGAGTACCTATATGAGCAACAGTAACGCTAGAAAGAACTTTTTCAGTGTCAGAGTCGTGCATTCTACACCTTGTGAATGGAATGCACTAGGCAGTGATGTGGTGGAGGCTGATTACATACACAGTTTCAATCGTTAATATGATAGAACCCAATAGGCTCAGGAATCTGTACACAAGTTTACTGACAGTTGAGAGGCGGGACCAAAGAGCTGAAGCTCACTCCGCACGAGCATAACTAGGCGAATACACACAAACACTTATATGTCTTAACATGAATTTGTTGCACACACCTGAGGCCCCCGACCTGTGTACCTGCAGGCCCCCGACCTGTGTACCTGCAGGGCCCCGACCTGTGTACCTGCAGGGCCCCGACCTGTGTACCTGCAGGCCCCCGACCTGTGTACCTGCAGGGCCCCGACCTGTGTACCTGCAGGGGCCCGACCTGTGTACCTGCAGGGCCCCGACCTGTGTACCTGCAGGCCCCCGACCTGTGTACCTGCAGGGCCCCGACCTGTGTACCTGCAGGCCCCCGACCTGTGTACCTGCAGGGCCCCGACCTGTGTACCTGCAGGGGCCCGACCTGTGTACCTGCAGGGCCCCGACCTGTGTACCTGCAGGGCCCCGACCTGTGTACCTGCAGGCCCCCGACCTGTGTACCTGCAGGCCCCCGACCTGTGTCACCTGTGAAGCCAACAGCTTTAACACGGTGAGAGAAGCGGAGGAGGAGGAGGAGGAGAGGTGGCAGTACTCACCCCGACCGTCATCACCTGCGGCGCCACCGACATGTTGTTGTTGTAGTAGTGAACACCGTCCACCTTGTACGTCGGGGTGAACACTCGGGCGGACATCCACCAACGACACCAACACCTCAGCCCTCACAACCCTCCTGTGAGGTGTTCACTTCGGGCTGGTCACCTCCTCTTGTGCACTGGTCCTCACTCTCTACACCACAGTTTATGTGCACTACCACACTTGACTCTCACCGAGTGGACTACGAGTGCACGGCTCCCAGGGTGGAGAGGGCACGGAGTGGTGAGGAGAGTTACAGGGGAGAGGGCGGGGCGTGGTGAGGAATGTTACAGGGAGAGGGTGGAGAGAGCGGAGGGGAGAGAGAGAGCACGTGCGTCCCCTCACACGTCCAGGCGACCAATGAGCGTTGTGATGAACTTAAGGCAGTCCACAGGTGCGGTGGCGTCGCCTCGCCTCCCTCACTCACCTTTGTTGTCTCACTCACGCTCCTCCCCTCCCCCCCCCCTCGCACCTTGCCTCACGCTCCCCCTCGCACCTTGCTTCACGCACACCCCCCCTCACACCTTGCTTCACGCTCTTCCCCCTCGCACCTTGCCTCCCCCCCAGTCACACCTTGCCTCACGCTCTTCCCCCTCGCACCTTGCCTCCCCCCCTCACACCTTGCCTCACGCTCCCCCCCTCGCACCTTGCCTCACGCTCCCCCCCTCGCACCTTGCCTCCCCCCCCTCACACCTTGCCTCACGCTCCCCCCCTCGCACCTTGCCTCACGCTCCCCCCCTCGCACCTTGCCTCACGCTCCCCCCCTCGCACCTTGCCTCATGCTCCCCCCCTCGCACCTTGCTTCACGCTCCCCCTCACACCTTGCTTCACGCTCCCCCTCACACCTTGCATCACGCTCCCCCTCACACCTTGCATCACGCTCCCCCTCACACCTTGCCTCACGCTCCCCCCCTCGCACCTTGCTTCACGCTCCCTCTCACACCTTGCTTCACGCTCCCACTCACACCTTGCTTCACACTCCCCCTCACACCTTACTTCACGCTCCCACTCACACCTTGCTTCACACTCCCCCCCACACCTTGCCTCACGCTCCCCCCCTCACACCTTGCTTCACACTCCCCCCTCACACCTTGCTTCACACTCCCTCTCACACCTTGCTTCACGCTCCCCCTCACACCTTGCCTCACGCTCCCCCCCCCTTCGCATCGTGCCTCACGCTCCCCCCCTCACACCTTGCTTCACACTCCCCCTCATACCTTGCTTCACGCTCCCCCTCACACCTTGCTTCACACTCCCCCTCACACCTTGCTTCACACTCCCCCTCACACCTTGCTTCATGCTCCCCCTCACACCTTGCCTCACGCTCCCCCCCTCACACCTTGCTTCACGCTCCCCCTCACACCTTACTTCACGCTCCCCCTCACACCTTGCTTCACATTTCCACTCACACCTTGCTTCACGCTCCCCCTCACACCCTGCTTCACACTCCCCCTCACACCTTACTTCACGCTCCCCCCTCACAACTTGCTTCACACTCCCCCTCACACCTTGCCTCACGCTCCCCCCCTCACACCTTGCTTCACACTCCCCCCTCACACCTTGCTTCACGCTCCCCCCTCACACCTTGCTTCACACTCCCCCCTCACACCTTGCTTCACGCTCCCCCCTCACACCTTGCTTCACGCTTCCCCCCTCACATCCTTACTTCACGCTCCCCCTCACACCTTGCTTCACGCTCCCCCTCACACCTTGCTTCACGCTCCCCGTCACACCTTGCTTCACGCTCCCCCTCACACCTTGCTTCACGCTCCCCCTCACACCTTGCTTCACGCTCCCCCCTCACACCTTGCTTCACGCTCCCCCCTCACACCTTGCCTCACGCTCCCCCCTCACACCTTGCTTCACGCTCCCCCTCACACCTTGCTTCATGCTCCCCCTCACACCTTGCTTCACATTCCCCCTCACACCTTGCTTCACGCTCCCCCTCACACCTTGCTTCACACTCCCCCCTCACACCTTGCTGCACGTTCCCCCGTCACACCTTTCTTCACACTCCCCCCTCACATCTTGCTTCACGCTCCCCCCTCACACCTTGCTTCACGCTCCCCCCTCACACCTTGCTTCACGCTCCCCCTCACACCTTGCTTCACGCTCCCCCTCACACCTTGCATCACGCTCCCCCTCATACCTTGCTGCACGCTCCCCCCTCGCACCTTGCTTCACGCTCCCCCTCACACCTTGCTTCACTGCTCCCCCCCTCACACCTTGCCTCACGCTCCCCCCCTCACACCTTGCTTCACGCTCCCCCTCACACCTTGCTTCACGTTCCCCCTCACACCTTGCTTCACGCTCCCCCTCACACCTTGCTTCACGCTCCCCCTCACACCTTGCTTCACACTCCCCCCTCACACCTTGCTTCACGCTCCCCCCTCACACCTTGCTTCACGCTCCCCACCTCACACCTTGCTTCACGCTCCCCCTCACACATTGCTTCACGCTCCCCCTCACACCTTGCATCACGCTCCCCCTCATACCTTGCTTCACGCTCCCCCGTCGCACCTTGCTTCACGCTCCCCCCCTCACACCTTGCCTCACGCTCCCTCCTTCACACCTTGCTTCACGCTCCCCCTCACACCTTGCTTCACGCTCCCCTCTCATACCTTGCTTCATGCTCCCCCTCACACCTTGCTTCACGCTCCCCCTCACACCTTGCTTCACGCTCCCCCTCACACCTTGCTTCACGCTCCCCATCACACCTTGCTTCACGCTCCCCCTCACACCTTGCTTCACACTCCCCCTCACACCTTGCTTCACGCTCCCCCCTAACACCTTGCTTCACGCTCCCCCTCACACCTTGCTTCATGCTCCCCCTCACATCTTGCTTCACGCTCCCCATCATACCTTGCTTCACGCTCCCCCCTCACACCTTGCTTCACGCTCCCCCTCACACCTTGCTTCACGCTCCCCATCACTCCTTGCTTCACGCTCCCCCTCACACCTTGCTTCACGCTCCCCCCTCACACCTTGCTTCACGCTCCCCCTCACACCTTGCTTCACGCTCCCCCTCACATCTTGCTTCACGCTCCCCCTCATACCTTGCTTCACGCTCCCCCTCGCACCTTGCTTCACGCTCCCCCCCTCACACCTTGCCTCACGCTCCCCCCTTCACACCTTGCTTCACGCTCCCCCTCACACCTTGCTTCACGCTACCCCCTCACACCTTGCTTCACGCTCCCCCTTACACCTTGCTTCACCCGCCCCCTCACACCTTGCTTCACGCTCCCCCTCACACCTTGCTTCACGCTCCCCCTCACACCTTGCTTCACGTTCCCCCTCACACCTTGCTTCAAGCTCCCCCTCACACCTTGCTTCACGCACCCCCTCACACCTTGCTTCACCCTCTCCCTCACACCTTGCTTCACGCTCCCCCTCACACCTTGCTTCACACTCCCCCTCACACCTTGCTTCACGCACCCCCTCACACCTTGCTTCACGCTCCCCCCTCACACCTTGCTTCACCCTCCCCCCTCACACCTTGCTTCACACTCCCACTCACACCTAGCTTCACACTCACCCTCACACCTTGCTTCACGCTCCCCCTCACACCTTGCTTCACGCTCCCCATCACTCCTTGCTTCACGCTCCCCCTCACACCTTGCTTCACGCTCCCCCCTCACACCTTGCTTCACGCTCCCCCTCACACCTTGCTTCACGCTCCCCCTCACATCTTGCTTCACGCTCCCCCTCATACCTTGCTTCACGCTCCCCCTCGCACCTTGCTTCACGCTCCCCCCTCACACCTTGCCTCACGCTCCCCCCTTCACACCTTGCTTCACGCTCCCCCTCACACCTTGCTTCACGTAGCCCCTCACACCTTGCTTCACGCTCCCCCTTACACCTTGCTTCACCCGCCCCCTCACACCTTGCTTCACGCTCCCCCTCACACATTGCTTCACGCTCCCCCTCACACCTTGCTTCACGTTCCCCCTCACACCTTGCTTCAAGCTCCCCCTTACACCTTGCTTCACGCACCCCCTCACACCTTGCTTCACCCTCTCCCTCACACCTTGCTTCACGCTCCCCCTCACACCTTGCTTCACACTCCCCCTCACACCTTGCTTCACGCACCCCCTCACACCTTGCTTCACGCTCCCCCTCACACCTTGCTTCACCCTCCCCCCTCACACCTTGCTTCACACTCCCACTCACACCTAGCTTCACACTCGCCCTCACACCTTGCTTCACGCTCCCCCTCACACCTTGCTTCACGCACCCCATCACACCTTGCTTCACCCTCCCCCCTCACACCTTGCTTCACGCTCCCCCTCACACCTTGCTTCACGCTCCCCCTCACACCTTGCTTCACGCACCCCCTCACACCTTGCTTCACCCTCTCCCCTCACACCTTGCTTCACGCTCCCCCTCACACCTTGCTTCACACTCCCCCTCACACCTTGCTTCACGCACCCCCTCACACCTTGCTTCACGCTCCCCCCTCACACCTTGCTTCACCCTCCCCCCTCACACCTTGCTTCACACTCCCACTCACACCTAGCTTCACACTCACCCTCACACCTTGCTTCACGCTCCCCCTCACACCTTGCTTCACGCACCCCCTCACACCTTGCTTCACCCTCCCCCCTCACACCTTGCTTCACGCTCCCCCTCACACCTTGCTTCACGCTCCCCCTCACACCTTGCTTCACACTCCCCCCCTCACACCATGCTTCACCCTCCCCCTCACACCTTGCTTCACGCTCCCCCTCACACCTTGCTTCACGCTCCCCCTCAAACCTTGCTTCACACACCCCCTCACACCTTGCTTCACGCACCCCCTCACACCTTGCTTCACCCTCCCCCTCACACCTTGCTTCACACTCCCCTCACACCTTGCTTCACGCACCCCCTCACATCTTGCTTCACACTCCCCCTCACACCTTGCTTCACGCACCCCCTCACACCTTGCTTCACCCTCCCCCTCACACCTTGCTTCACACTCCCCCTCACACCTTGCTTCACGCACCCCCTCACACCTTGCTTCACCCTCCCCCTCACACCTTGCTTCACACTCCCCCTCACACCTTGCTTCACGCACCCCCTCACATCTTGCTTCACACTCCCCCTCACACCTTGCTTCACACTCCCCCTCACACCTTGCTTCACGCCCCCCCTCACACCTTGCTTCACACTCCCCCTCACACCTTGCTTCACGCTCCCCCTCACACCTTGCTTCACGCTCCCCCTCACACCTTGCTTCACATTCCCCCTCACACCTTGCTTCACGCTCCCCCTCACACCTTGCTTCACGCTCCCCATCACAGCTTGCTTCACGCTCCCCCTCACACCTTGCTTCACACTCCCCCCTCACACCTTGCTTCACGCTCCACCCTCACACCTTGCTTCACGCTCCCCCCTCACACCTTGCTTCACGCTCCCCCTCACACCTTGCTTCACGCTCCCCCTAACACCTTGCATCACGCTCCCCCTCATACCTTGCTTCACGCTCCCCCCTCGCACCTTGCTTCACGCTCCCCCCCTCACACCTTGCCTCACGCTCCCTCCTTCACAACTTGCTTCACGCTCCCCCCTCACACCTTGCTTCACGCTCCCCCTCATACCTTGCTTCACGCTCCCCCTCACACCTTGCTTCACGCTCCCACTCACACCTTGCTTCACGCTCCCCCTCACACCTTGCTTCACGCTCCCCATCACACCTTGCTTCACGCTCCCCCTCACACCTTGCTTCACACTCCCCCTCACACCTTGCTTCACGCTCCCCCCTCACACATTGCTTCACGCTCCCCCTCACACCTTGCTTCACGTTCCCCCTCACACCTTGCTTCAAGCTCCCCCTCACACCTTGCTTCACGCACCCCCTCACACCTTGCTTCACCCTCTCCCTCACACCTTGCTTCACGCTCCCCCTCACACCTTGCTTCAAACTCCCCCTCACACCTTGCTTCACGCTCCCCCTCACACCTTGCTTCACGCTCCCCCCTCACACCTTGCTTCACCCTCCCCCCTCACACCTTGCTTCACACTCCCACTCACACCTAGCTTCACACTCACCCTCACACCTTGCTTCACGCTCCCCCTCACACCTTGCTTCACGCACCCAATCACACCTTGCTTCACCCTCCCCCCTCACACCTTGCTTCACGCTCCCCCTCACACCTTGCTTCACGCTCCCCCTCACACCTTGCTTCACACTCCCCCCCTCACACCATGCTTCACCCTCCCCCTCACACCTTGCTTCACGCTCCCCCTCACACCTTGCTTCACGCTCCCCCTCAAACCTTGCTTCACACACCCCCTCACACCTTGCTTCACGCACCCCCTCACACCTTGCTTCACCCTCCCCCTCACACCTTGCTTCACACTCCCCTCACACCTTGCTTCACGCACCCCCTCACATCTTGCTTCACACTCCCCCTCACACCTTGCTTCACGCACCCCCTCACACCTTGCTTCACCCTCCCCCTCACACCTTGCTTCACACTCCCCCTCACACCTTGCTTCACGCACCCCCTCACATCTTGCTTCACACTCCCCCTCACACCTTGCTACACACTCCCCCTCACACCTTGCTTCACGCCCCCCCTCACACCTTGCTTCACACTCCCTCTCACACCTTGCTTCACGCTCCCCCTCACACCTTGCTTCACGCTCCCCCTCACACCTTGCTTCACATTCCCCCTCACAACTTGCTTCACGCTCCCCCTCACACCTTGCTTCACGCTCCCCATCACAGCTTGCTTCACGCTCCCCCTCACACCTTGCTTCACACTCCCCCCTCACACCTTGCTTCACGCTCCACCCTCACACCTTGCTTCACGCTCCCCCCTCACACCTTGCTTCACGCTCCCCCTCACACCTTGCTTCACGCTCCCCCTCACACCTTGCATCACGCTCCCCCTCATACCTTGCTTCACGCTCCCCCCTCGCACCTTGCTTCACGCTCCCCCCCTCACACCTTGCCTCACGCTCCCTCCTTCACAACTTGCTTCACGCTCCCCCCTCACACCTTGCTTCACGCTCCCCCTCATATCTTGCTTCACGCTCCCCCTCACACCTTGCTTCACGCTCCCACTCACACCTTGCTTCACGCTCCCCCTCACACCTTGCTTCACGCTCCCCATCACACCTTGCTTCACGCTCCCCCTCACACCTTGCTTCACACTCCCCCTCACACCTTGCTTCACGCTCCCCCCTCACACCTTGCTTCACGCTCCCCCTCACACCTTGCTTCACGCTCCCCCTCACATCTTGCTTCACGCTCCCCCTCATACCTTGCTTCACGCTCCCCCTCGCACCTTGCTTCACGCTCCCCCCTCACACCTTGCATCACGCTCCCCCCTTCACACCTTGCTTCACGCTCCCCCTCACACCTTGCTTCACGCTCCCCCTCATTCCTTGCTTCACGCTCCCCCTCACACCTTGCTTCACGCTCCCCCTCACACCTTGCTTCACGCTCCCCCCTCACACCTTGCTTCACGCTCCCCCTCATTTTTTGCTTCACGCTCCCCACTCACACCTTGCTTCACGCTCCCCACTCACACCTTGCCTCATGCTCCCCCCTCATACCTTGCTTCACGCTCCCCCTCACACCTTGCTTCACGCTCCCCCTCACACCTTGCTTCACGCTCCCCCTCACACCTTGCTTCACCCTCCCCCTCACACCTTGCTTCACGCTCCCCCTCACACCTTGCTTCACGCACCCCCTCACACCTTGCTTCACCCTCCCCCTCACACATTGCTTCACGCTCCCCCTCACACCTTGCTTCACGCTCCCCCTCACACCTTGCTTCACGCACCCCCTCACACCTTGCTTCACGCTCCCCCTCACACCTTGCTTCACGCTCCCCCTCACACCTTGCTTCTCGCTCCCCCTCACACCTTACTTCACGTTCCCCCTCACACCTTGCTTCACGCTCCCCCTCACACCTTGCTTCACGCACCCCCTCACACCTTGCTTCACCCTCTCCCTCACACCTTGCTTCACGCTCCCCCTCACACCTTGCTTCACACTCCCCCTCACACCTTACCTCACGCTCCCCCCCTCGCACCTTGCTTCACGCTCCCTCTCACACCTTGCTTCACGCTCCCACTCACACCTTGCTTCACACTCCCCCTCACACCTTACTTCACGCTCCCACTCACACCTTGCTTCACACTCCCCCCCACACCTTGCCTCACGCTCCCCCCTCACACCTTGCTTCACACTCCCCCCTCACACCTTGCTTCACACTCCCTCTCACACCTTGCTTCATGCTCCCCCTCACACCTTGCCTCACGCTCCCCCCCCCTCGCATCGTGCCTCACGCTCCCCCCCTCACACCTTGCTTCACACTCCCCCTCATACCTTGCTTCACGCTCCCCCTCACACCTTGCTTCACACTCCCCCTCACACCTTGCTTCACACTCCCCCTCACACCTTGCTTCACGCTCCCCTTCACACCTTGCCTCACGCTCCCCCCCTCACACCTTGCTTCACGCTCCCCCTCACACCTTACTTCACGCTCCCCCTCACACCTTGCTTCTTATTTCCACTCACACCTTGCTTCACGCTCCCCCTCACACCCTGCTTCACACTCCCCCTCACACCTTACTTCACGCTCCCCCCTCACAACTTGCTTCACACTCCCCCTCACACCTTGCCTCACGCTCCCCCCCTCACACCTTGCTTCACACTCCCCCCTCACACCTTGCTTCACGCTCCCCCCTCACACCTTGCTTCACACTCCCCCCTCACACCTTGCTTCACGCTCCCCCCTCACACCTTGCTTCACGCTTCCCCCCTCACACCTTACTTCACGCTCCCCGTCACACCTTGCTTCACGCTCCCCCTCACACCTTGCTTCACGCTCCCCGTCACACCTTGCTTCACGCTCCCCCTCACACCTTGCTTCACGCTCCCCCTCACACCTTGCTTCACGCTCCCCCCTCACACCTTGCTTCACGCTCCCCCCTCATACCTTGCCTCACGTTCCCCCCCTCACACCTTGCTTCACGCTCCCCCTCACACCTTGCTTCACGCTCCCCCTCACACCTTGCTTCACATTCCCCCTCACACCTTGCTTCACGCTCCCCCTCACACCTTGCTTCACACCCCCCCTCACACCTTGCTGCACGTTCCCCCGTCACACCTTGCTTCACACTCCCCCCTCACATCTTGCTTCACGCTCCCCCCTCACACCTTGCTTCACGCTCCCCCTCACACCTAGCTTCACGCTCCCCCTCACACCTTGCTTCACGCTCCCCCTCACACCTTGCATCACGCTCCCCCTCATACCTTGCTGCACGCTCCCCCCTCGCACCTTGCTTCACGCTCCCCCTCACACCTTGCTTCACGCTCCCCCCCTCACACTTTGCCTCACGCTCCCCCCCTCACACCTTGCTTCACGCTCCCCCTCACACCTTGCTTCACGTTCCCCCTCACACCTTGCTTCACGCTCCCCCTCATACCTTGCTTCACGCTCCCCCTCACACCTTGCTTCACACTCCCCCCTCACACCTTGCTTCACGCTCCCCCCTCACACCTTGCTTCACGCTCCCCACCTCACACCTTGCTTCACGCTCCCCCTCACACATTGCTTCACGCTCCCCCTCACACCTTGCATCACGCTCCCCCTCATACCTTGCTTCACGCTCCCCCCTCGCACCTTGCTTCACGCTCCCCCCCTCACACCTTGCCTCACGCTCCCTCCTTCACACCTTGCTTCACGCTCCCCCTCACACCTTGCTTCACGCTCCCCCTCATACCTTGCTTCATGCTCCCCCTCACACCTTGCTTCACGCTCCCCCTCACACCTTGCTTCACGCTCCCCCTCACACCTTGCTTCACGCTCCCCATCACACCTTGCTTCACGCTCCCCCTCACACCTTGCTTCACACTCCCCCTCACACCTTGCTTCACGCTCCCCCTATCACCTTGCTTCACGCTCCCCCTCACACCTTGCTTCACGCTCCCCTTCACATCTTGTTTCACGCTCCCCATCATACCTTGCTTCACGCTTCCCCCTCACACCTTGCTTCACGCTCCCCCTCACACCTTGCTTCACGCTCCCCATCACTCCTTGCTTCACGCTCCCCCTCACACCTTGCTTCACGCTCCCCCCTCACACCTTGCTTCACGCTCCCCCTCACAC
>NW_027190724.1:0-28332 GCF_040958095.1 Procambarus clarkii
TGGGTGCTCGCTCACACCATTGGGTGCTCGCTCACACCATTGGGTGCTCGCTCACATCTGTGGGTGCTCGCTCACACCTGTGGGTGCTCGCTCACACCTGTGGGTGCTCGCTCACACCTGTAGGTGCTCGCTCACACCTGTGGGTGCTCGCTCACACCTGTGGGTGTTCGTTCAGACCTGTGGGTGCTCGCTCAGAACTTTGGGTGCTTATTCACACCTGTGGGTGCTCGCTCAGACCAGTGGGTTCTCGCTCACACCTGTGGGTGCTCGATCACACCTGTGGGTGCTTATTGACACCTGTGGGTGCTCGCTCAGACCTGTGGGTGCTCGCTCACACCTGTGGGTGCCCGCTCAGACCTGTGGTTGCTCGCTCACACTATTGGGTGCTCGCTCACACCATTGGGTGCTCGCTCACATCTGTGGGTGCGCGCTCACACCTGTGGGTGCTCGCTCACACCTGTGGGTGCTCCCTCACACCTGTGGGAGCTCTCTCACACCTGTGGGTGCTCCCTCACACTTGTGGGTGCTCGTTCAGACCATTGGGTGCTCGCTCACACCATTGGGTGCTCGCTCACATCTGTGGGTGCTCGCTCACACCTGTGGGTGCTCGCTCACACCTGTGGGTGTTCGTTCAGACCTGTGGGTGCTCGCTCAGACCTTTGGGTGCTTATTCACACCTGTGGGTGCTCGCTCAGACCAGTGGGTTCTCGTTCACACCTGTGGGTGCTCGCTCACACCTGTGGGTGCTTATTGACACCTGTGGGTGCTCGCTTAGACCTGTGGGTGCTCGCTCACACCTGTGGGTGCTCGCTCAGACCTGTGGGTGCTCGCTCACACCATTGGGTGCTCGCTCACACCATTTTGTGCTCGCTCACTTCTGTGGGTGCGCGCTCACACCTGTGGGTGCTCGCTCACACCTGTGGGTGCTCGCTCACACCTGTGGGTGCTCTCTCACACCTGTGGGTGCTCCATCACACTTGTGGGTGCTCGTTCAGACCTGTGGGTGCTCGCTCAGAACTTTGGGTGCTTATTCACACCTGTAGGTGCTCGCTCAGACCAGTGGGATCTCGCTCACACCTGTGGGTGCTCGCTCACACCTGTGGGTGATCGCTCTCACCTGTGGGTGCTCGATCACACCTGTGGGTGCTCGATCAGACCTGTGGGTGCTCGCTCAGAACTTTGAGGGCTTATTCACACATGTGGGTGCTCGCTCACATCTGTGGGTTCTCGCTTACACGTGTGGGTGCTCGCTCACACCTGTGGGTGCTCGCTCACACCTGTGGGTGCTCGATCACACCTATGGGTGCTTATTGACACCTGTGGGTGCCCGCTCAGACCTGTGGGTGCTCGCTCACACCTGTGGGTGTCCGCGCAGACCTGTGGGTGCTCGCTCACACCATTGGGAGCTCGCTCACACCATTGGGTGCTCGCTCACATCTGTGGGTGCTCGCTCACACCCATAGGTGCTCGCTCACACCTGTGGGTGCTCGCTCACACCTGTGGGTGCTCGCTCACACGTGTGGGTGCTCGCTTACACCTGTGGGTGCTCGCTCACACCTGTGGGTGCTCACTCACACCTGTGGGTGCTCGTTCAGACCTGTGGGTGCTCGCTCACACCTGTGGGTGCTCGCTCACACCTGTTAGTGCTCGATCACACCTGTGGGTGCTCCTTCACACCTGTGGGTGCTCGCTCACACCTGTGGGTGCTCGCTCACACCTGTGGGTGCTCGCTCACACCTGTGGGTGTTCGTTCAGACCTGTGGGTGCTCGCACAGAACTTTGGGTGCTTATTCACACCTGTGGGTGCTCGCTCAGACCAGTGGGTTCCCGCTCACACCTGTGGGTGCTCGCTCACACCTGTGGGTGCTTATTGACATCTGTGGGTGCTCGCTCAGACCTGTGGGTGCTCGCTCACACCTGTGGGTGCTCCCTCACACTTGTGGGTGCTCGCTCAGAACTTTGGGTGCTTATTCAAACCTGTAGGTGCTCGCTCAGACCAGTGGGTTCTCGCTCACACCTGTGGGTGCTCGCTCACACCTGTGGGTGATCGCTCTTACCTGTGGGTGCTCGATCACACCTGTGGGTGCTCGATCAGACCTGTGGGTGCTCGCACAGACCTTTGGGGGCTTATTCACACCTGTGGGTGCTCGCTCACACCATTGGGTGCTCGCTCACACCATTGGATGCTCGCTCACACCTGTGGGTGCTCGCTCACACCTGTGGGTGCTCGCTCACACCTGTGGGTGCTCGCTCACACCTGTGGGTGCTCGCTCACACCTGTGGGTGCTCGCTCACACGTGTGGGTGCTCGCTTACACCTGTGGGTGCTCGCTCACACCTGTGGGTGCTCACTCACACCTGTGGGTGCTCGTTCAGACCTGTGGGTGCTCGCTCCGATCTTTGGGTGCTTATTCACACCTGTGGGTGCTCGCTCACACCTGTGGGTGCTCGCTCACACCTGTTAGTGCTCGATCACACCTGTGGGTGCTCCTTCACACCTGTGGGTGCTCGCTCACACCTGTGGGTGCTCGCTCACACCTGTGGGTGCTCGCTCACACCTGTGGGTGTTCGTTCAGACCTGTGGGTGCTCGCTCAGAACTTTGGGTGCTTATTCACACCTGTGGGTGCTCGCTCAGACCAGTGGGTTCCCGCTCACACCTGTGGGTGCTCGCTCACACCTGTGGGTGCTTATTGACATCTGTGGGTGCTCGCTCAGACCTGTGGGTGCTCGCTCACACCTGTGGGTGCTCCCTCACACTTGTGGGTGCTCGCTCAGAACTTTGGGTGCTTATTCACACCTGTAGGTGCTCGCTCAGACCAGTGGGTTCTCGCTCACACCTGTGGGTGCTCGCTCACACCTGTGGGTGATCGCTACCTGTGGGTGCTCGATCACACCTGTGGGTGCTCGATCAGACCTGTGGGTGCTCGCACAGACCTTTGGGGGCTTATTCACACCTGTGGGTGCTCGCTCACACCATTGGGTGCTCGCTCACACCATTGGATGCTCGCTCACACCTGTGGGTGCTCGCTCACACCTGTGGGTGCTCGCTCACACCTGTGGGTGCCCGCTCAGACCTGTGGGTGCACGCTCAGACCTGTGGGTGCTCGCTCAGACCAGTGGGTTCTCGCTCACACCTGTGGGTGCTCGCTCACACCTGTGGGTGCTTATTGACACCTGTTGGTGCTCGCTCAGACCTGTGGGTGCTCGCTCACACCTCTGGGTGCCCGCTCAGACCTGTGGGTGCTCGCTCACACCATTGGGTGCTCGCTCACACCATTGGGTGCTCGCTCACATCTGTGGGTGCTCGCTCACACCTGTGGGTGCTCGCTCACACCTGTGGGTGCTCGCTCACACCTGTGGGTGCTCGCTCACACCAGTGGGTGTTCGTTCAGACCTGTGGGTGCTCGCTCAGAACTTTGGGTGCTTATTCACACCTGTGGGTGCTCGCTCAGACCAGTGGGTTCTCGCTCACACCTGTGGGTGCTCGCTCACACCTGTGGGTGCTTATTGACACCTGTGGGTGCTCGCTTAGACCTATGGGTGCTCGCTCATACCTGTGGGTGCCCGCTCAGACCTGTGGTTGCTCGCTCACACCATTGGGTGCTCGCTCACACCATTTTGTGCTCGCTCACATCTGTGGGTGCGCGCTCACACCTGTGGGTGCTCGCTCACACCTGTGGGTGCTCGCTCACACCTGTGGGTGCTCTCTCACACCTGTGGATGCTCCATCACACTTGTGGGTGCTCGTTCAGACCTGTGGGTGCTCGCTCAGAACTTTGGGTGCTTATTCACACCTGTAGGTGCTCGCTCAGACCAGTGGGATCTCGCTCACACCTGTGGGTGCTCGCTCACACCTGTGGGTGATCGCTCTCACCTGTGGGTGCTCGATCACACCTGTGGGTGCTCGATCAGACCTGTGGGTGCTCGCTCAGAACTTTGAGGGCTTATTCACACATGTGGGTGCTCGCTCACATCTGTGGGTTCTCGCTTACACGTGTGGGTGCTCGCTCACACCTGTGGGTGCTCGCTCACACCTGTGGGTGCTCGATCACACCTATGGGTGCTTATTGACACCTGTGGGTGCCCGCTCAGACCTGTGGGTGCTCGCTCACACCTGTGGGTGTCCGCGCAGACCTGTGGGTGCTCGCTCACACCATTGGGAGCTCGCTCACACCATTGGGTGCTCGCTCAGACCAGTGGGTTCTCGTTCACACTGTAATGACCGCTTACCCTGCCGTAATAACCGCGGCCTTTATTGTAATAACCCAATGTTTCTCTGTAGTTGCAGAGGGTCGAGAAAAATAATACCCTGTCCAACTACCCAAGGCGGCCTCCACGCTAAACTGCCTGCTTAGCGCAGACGCTTACTGTATATACTTGAACTTCCCAGCCCGCACGACCCTAGAATCGCCTACTCTATGCGAATCGCACCACATAGGATTACCGTCGACTCTATCTCATGGGCCCCGGCTGCACCCTCACCACATAACATAACCGAACGGACAGGCGCGTGAGGCTTCAATAATCGTCAAGAAATTATTGAAACACCGCTGCTACCATTGTAATGACCGCTTACCCTGCCGTAATAACCGCGGCCTTTATTGTAATAACCCAATGTTTCCCAGTATTAATCCTGTTATCTTGTTATCTCTCGTGATCGTAATATTCGCTCTCTGTTGTAAATCTCTGTCTCTCTTCACTCAATACCCCAGCTTAACACTGTTACAGTCCAGCATGACCCCTCACTGGACGGCCACGTATGTAAGAGGAATATTAAATGAGGAAGATACACCAAGGACCAGGGTTATTAGTTAAAAAAAACAATAACAAAACACATTTACACTGCCACCACCTTCCCGACCAACCATACCTGAATGTGTCAATCACCGATCCCCCAGGAAGGCAAGGAATCGGTCACCATGGGACTCCGGGTAATATGAATTTCAGTAATAACTTTTGGAAAATTAGTTTGTGTAATTTACGTTACTAATTTAAAACCAAGGGCAACTTTAGTATCGATTAATTGTTAGGAGAACCTGGGGGGCTTCCAATACAACACCTAAAAAATGACAAAGTAGCAAAATATATCAAAGGGGAGTTAAGTGAATACCACTGGACAAGCTATACAATTTATTTTATGAAACATGTAAATCAAGACAATTTGAACACATAACCTATTCTATTTTCCCTAGAGGCACAATGGATATTTACCGAGGACACAAAAACTCAAGTGCTACGATACCTTAAATACCCGCACTGCGGCCACGATGTTGATGGCTGCCCTCAGCCCCGAGGATACGGGCTTGCGGCCCTGTTCCTAATACACTCCCAAGACACACTGATGAAATTTAGTTTTTCCAACTTATTGCTGGGAAGGATTACTCCTCCCACCATCTAATACAGCCCCAGGGCTCCACCCATTATTTTGGCCCTGGCCAACCATTTAACACGTAGGCCTGAGGTCTGGCTCTCTAGGGCCAATAAGGACTTGGCCCTTATCTCAGGCCAATCACCTTCACTGATCTGTCGTGGAAAGCTACATGAATTTCTGAAGATTGAGTCAGCTCTCCCCAGCTAGAGAAGGGGGACAAGGCGCGTCTATGGAGCCCAGACACCTGCGAGCAATGTTTACAAAACTGATAATTTATGTTCAAGCCCGTCTCCTCTAAGATAGGAGTAGGGACATTTGACTCTGCCTGGTATGGGGAAGGCCGCTGCTGAGAGGGACAGAGAGGGATGAGAGGGGGTGGAGAGGGAAATATCTGAGTGGGGAAGTTGAGTGGGAGAAGCCAAGGTATCCACGACCACCCTACCCTCAGGTCAACCTCTTGACCCTGACCAATGGGCGACAGGGGGGGGGGAAGAGGAGGAGACGAATGACGGCCAAGGGGAGGGGAGAAGGAAGGAGGGGAGAGGGAGAAGGAAAGGAGGGGAGAAGGGGAGAGAAAAGAGGGGAGAAGGGAGAACCAATGATCTGAGCCCCAGATCATTACAACACCTGTGGGTGCTCGCTCACACCTGTGGGTGCTTATTGACACCTGTGGGTGCTCGCTTAGACCTGTGGGTGCTCGCTCACACCTGTGGGTGCTCGCTCAGACCTGTGGGTGCTCGCTCACACCATTGGGTGCTCGCTCACACCATTTTGTGCTCGCTCACATCTGTGGGTGCGCGCTCACACCTGTGGGTGCTCGCTCACACCTGTGGGTGCTCGCTCACACCTGTGGGTGCTCTCTCACACCTGTGGATGCTCCATCACACTTGTGGGTGCTCGTTCAGACCTGTGGGTGCTCGCTCAGAACTTTGGGTGCTTATTCACACCTGTAGGTGCTCGCTCAGACCAGTGGGATCTCGCTCACACCTGTGGGTGCTCGCTCACACCTGTGGGTGATCGCTCTCACCTGTGGGTGCTCGATCACACCTGTGGGTGCTCGATCAGACCTGTGGGTGCTCGCTCAGAACTTTGAGGGCTTATTCACACATGTGGGTGCTCGCTCACATCTGTGGGTTCTCGCTTACACGTGTGGGTGCTCGCTCACACCTGTGGGTGCTCGCTCACACCTGTGGGTGCTCGATCACACCTATGGGTGCTTATTGACACCTGTGGGTGCCCGCTCAGACCTGTGGGTGCTCGCTCACACCTGTGGGTGTCCGCGCAGACCTGTGGGTGCTCGCTCACACCATTGGGAGCTCGCTCACACCATTGGGTGCTCGCTCACATCTGTGGGTGCTCGCTCACACCCATGGGTGCTCGCTCACACCTGTGGGTGCTCGCTCACACCTGTGGGTGCTCGCTCACACCTGTGGGTGCTCGCTCACACGTGTGGGTGCTCGCTTACACCTGTGGGTGCTCGCTCACACCTGTGGGTGCTCACTCACACCTGTGGGTGCTCGTTCAGACCTGTGGGTGCTCGCTCAGATCTTTGAGTGCTTATTCACACCTGTGGGTGCTCGCTCACACCTGTGGGTGCTCGCTCACACCTGTTAGTGCTCGATCACACCTGTGGGTGCTCCTTCACACCTGTGGGTGCTCGCTCACACCTGTGGGTGCTCGCTCACACCTGTGGGTGCTCGCTCACACCTGTGGGTGTTCGTTCAGACCTGTGGGTGCTCGCTCAGAACTTTGGGTGCTTATTCACACCTGTGGGTGCTCGCTCAGACCAGTGGGTTCCCGCTCACACCTGTGGGTGCTCGCTCACACCTGTGGGTGCTTATTGACATCTGTGGGTGCTCGCTCAGACCTGTGGGTGCTCGCTCACACCTGTGGGTGCTCCCTTACACTTGTGGGTGCTCGCTCAGAACTTTGGGTGCTTATTCACACCTGTAGGTGCTCGCTCAGACCAGTGGGTTCTCGCTCTCACCTGTGGGTGCTCGCTCACACCTGTGGGTGATCGCTCTTACCTGTGGGTGCTCGATCACACCTGTGGGTGCTCGATCAGACCTGTGGGTGCTCGCTCAGACCTTTGGGGGCTTATTCACACCTGTGGGTGCTCGCTCACACCATTGGGTGCTCGCTCACACCATTGGATGCTCGCTCACACCTGTGGGTGCTCGCTCACACCTGTGGGTGCTCGCTCACACCTGTGGGTGCCCGCTCAGACCTGTGGGTGCACGCTCAGACCTGTGGGTGCTCGCTCAGACCAGTGGGTTCTCGCTCACACCTGTGGATGCTCGCTCACACCTGTGGGTGTTTATTGACACCTGTTGGTGCTCGCTCAGACCTGTGGGTGCTCGCTCACACCTCTGGGTGCCCGCTCAGACCTGTGGGTGCTCGCTTACACCATTGGGTGCTCGCTCACACCATTGGGTGCTCGCTCACATCTGTGGGTGCTCGCTCACACCTGTGGGTGCTCGCTCACACCTGTGGGTGCTCGCTCACACCTGTGGGTGTTCGTTCAGACCTGTGGGTGCTCGCTCAGAACTTTGGGTGCTTATTCACACCTGTGGGTGCTCGCTCAGACCAGTGGGTTCTCGCTCACACCTGTGGGTGCTCGCTCACACCTGTGGGTGCTTATTGACACCTGTGGGTGCTCGCTCAGACCTATGGGTGCTCGCTCATACCTGTGGGTGCCCGCTCAGACCTGTGGTTGCTCGCTCACACCATTGGGTGCTCGCTCACACCATTGGGTGCTCGCTCACATCTGTGGGTGCGCGCTCACACCTGTGGGTGCTCGCTCACACCTGTGGGTGCTCCCTCACACCTGTGGGTGCTCTCTCACACTTGTGGGTGTTCCCTCACACTTGTGGGTGCTCGTTCAGACCTGTGGGTTCTCGCTCAGAACTTTGGGTGCTTATTCACACCTGTAGGTGCTCGCTCAGACCAGTGGGTTCTCGCTCAGACCAGTGGGTTCTCGCTCACACCTGTGGGTGCTCGCTCACACCTGTGGGTGCCCGCTCAAACCTGTGGGTGCTCCCTCACACCTGTGGGTGCTCGCTCACACCTGTGGGTGCTCGCTCACACCTGTGGGTGATCGCTCTCACCTGTGGGTGCTCGATCACGCCTGTAGGTGCTCGATCAGACCTGTGGGTGCTCGCTCTGAACTTTGGGGGCTTATTCACACCTGTGGGTGCTCGCTCAGACTAGTGGGTTCTCGCTTACACGTGTGGGTGCTCGCTCACACCTGTGGGTGCTCGCTCACACCTGTGGGTGCTCGATCACACCTATGGGTGCTTATTGACACCTGTGGGTGCCCGCTCAGACCTGTGGGTGCTCGCTCACACCTGTGGGTGCTCCCTCACACCTGTGGGTGCTCTCTCACACTTGTGGGTGCTCCCTCACACTTGTGGGTGCTCGTTCAGACCTGTGGGTGCTCGCTCAGAACTTTGGGTGCTTATTCACACCTGTAGGTGCTCGCTCAGACCAGTGGGTTCTCGCTCAGACCAGTGGGTTCTCGCTCACACCTGTGGGTGCTCGCTCACACCTGTGGGTGCCCGCTCAAACCTGTGGGTGCTCCCTCACACCTGTGGGTGCTCGCTCACACCTGTGGGTGCTCGCTCACACCTGTGGGTGATCGCTCTCACCTGTGGGTGCTCGATCACGCCTGTAGGTGCTCGATCAGACCTGTGGGTGCTCGCTCTGAACTTTGGGGGCTTATTCACACCTGTGGGTGCTCGCTCAGACTAGTGGGTTCTCGCTTACACGTGTGGGTGCTCGCTCACACCTGTGGGTGCTCGCTCACACCTGTGGGTGCTCGATCACACCTATGGGTGCTTATTGACACCTGTGGGTGCCCGCTCAGACCTGTGGGTGCTCGCTCACACCTGTGGGTGTCCGCGCAGACCTGTGGGTGCTCGCTCACACCATTGGGTGCTCGCTCACACCATTGGGTGCTCGCTCACACCTTTGGGTGCTCGCTCACATCTGTGGGTGCTCGCTCACACCTGTGGGTGCTCGCTCACACCTGTGGGTGCTCGCTCACACCTGTGGGTGCTCGCTCACACCTGTGGGTGCTCGCTCACACCTGTGGGTGCTCGCTTACACCTGTGGGTGCTCGCTCTCACCTGTGGGTGCTCACTCACACCTGTGGGTGCTCGTTCAGACCTGTGGGTGCTCGCTCAGAACTTTGGGTGCTTATTGACACCTGTGGGTGCTCGCTCACACCTGTGGGTGCTCGCTCACACCTGTGGGTGCTCGATCACACCTGTGGGTGCTCCCTCACACCTGTGGGTGCTCGCTCACACCTGTGGTTGCTCGCTCACACCTGTGGGTGCTCGCTCACACCTGTGGGTGCTCGCTCACACGTGTGGGTGCTCGCTCACACGTGTGGGTGCTCGCTCACACCTGTGGGTGCTTATTGACACCTGTGGGTGCTCGTTCAGACCTGTGGGTGCTCGCTCACACCTGTGGGTGCTCGCTCACACCTGTGGGTGCTCGATCACACCTGTGGGTGCTCGCTCACACCTGTGGGTGCTCGCTCACACCTGTGGGTGCTCGCTCACACCTGTGGGTGCCCGCTCAGACCTGTGGGTGCTCGCTCACACCATTGGGTGCTCGCTCACATCTGTGGGTGCTCGCTCACAACTGTGGGTGCTCGCTCACACCTGTGGGTGCTCGCTCACACCTGTGGGTTCTCGCTCACACCTGTGGGTGCTCGCTCAGAACTTTGGGTGCTTATTCACACCTGTGGGTGCTCGTTCAGACCAGTGGGTTCTCGCTCACACCTGTGGGTGCTCGCTCACACCTGTGGGTGCTCGCTCACACCTGTGGGTGCTCGCTCAGAACTTTGGGTGCTTATTCACACCTGTGGGTGCTCGCTGAGAACTGTGGGTGCTTATTCACACCTGTGGGTGCTCGCTCAGACCAGTGGGTTCTCGCACACACTTGAGGGTGCTCGCTCACCCCTGTGGGTGCTCGCCCACACCTGTGAGTGCTCGATCACACCTGTGGGTGCTCGCTCACACCTGTGGGTGCTCGATCACACCTGTGGGTGCTCGCTCACACCTGTGGGTGCTCGCTCACACCTGTGGGTGCTCGCTCACACCTGTGGGTGCTCGATCACACCTGTGGGTGCTCGCTCACACCTGTGGGTGCTCGCTCTCACCTGTAGGGGCTCGCTTACACCTGTGGGTGCTCGCTCACACCTGTGGGTGCTCGCTAACACCTGTGGGTGCTCGCTCACACCTGTGGGTGCTCGCTCACACCTGTGGGTTCTCGCTTAGACCTGTGGGTGCTCGCTCAGACCTGTGGGTGCTTATTGACACCTTTGGGTGCTCGCTCAGACCTGTGGGTGCTCGCTCAAACCTGTGGGTGCTCGCTCACACCTGTAGTTGCTCGCTCACACCTGTGGGTGCTCGTTCACACCTGTGGGTGCTCGCTCACACCTGTAGTTGCTCGCTCACACCTGTGGGTGCTCGCTCACACCTGTGGGTGCCCGCTCAAACCTGTGGGTGCTCCCTCACACCTGTGGGTGCTCGCTCACACCTGTGGGTGCTCGCTCACACCTGTGGGTGCTCGCTCACACCTGTGGGTGCTCGCTCAGACCTATGGAAGCTCGTTCACACCTGTGGGTGCTCGCTCACACCATTGGGTGCTCGCTCACACCATTGGATGCTCGCTCACACCTATGGGTGCTCGCTCACACCTGTGGGTGCTCGCTCACACCCGTGGGTGCCCGCTCAGACCTGTGGGTGCACGCTCAGACCTGTGGGTGCTCGCTCAGCCCAGTGGGTTCTCGCTCACATCTGTGGGTGCCCGCTCACACCTGTGGGTGCTCGCTCACACCTGTGGGTGCTCGCTCACACCTGTGGGTGCTCGCTCACTCCTGTGGGTGCTCGCTCAGACCTGTGGGTCTTCGTTCAGACCTGTGGGTGCTCGCTCAGAACTTTGGGTGCTTATTCACACCTGTGGGTGCTCGCTCAGACCAGTGGGTTCTCGCTCACACCTGTGAGTGCTCGCTCACACCTGTGGGTGCTTATTGACACCTGTGGGTGCTCGCTCAGACCTGTGGGTGCTCGCTCAGACCTGTGGGTGCCAGCTCAGACCTGTGGTTGCTCGCTCACACCATTGGGTGCTCGCTCACACCATTGGGTGCTCGCTCACATCTTTGGGTGCGTGCTCACACCTGTGGGTGCTCGCTCACACCTGTGGGTGCTTGTAATGACCGCTTCCCTCTGTAATAACCGCGGCCTCTATTGTAATAACCCAATGTTCCCCAGTATTAATCCTGTTATCTTGTTATCTCTCGTGATCGTAATATACGCTCTCTGTTGTACATCTCTGTCTCTCTCCACTCAATACCCCAGCTTAACACTGTTACAGTCCAGCATGACCCCTCACTGGACTGCCACGTATCTAAGAGGAATATTAAATGAGGAAGATACACCAAGGACAAGGGTTATTAGTTAAAAAAAAACAATAACAAAACACATTTACACTGCCACCACCTTCCTGACCAACCATACCTGAATGTGTCACTCACCGATCCCCCAGGAAGGCAAGGAATCAGTAACCCTGGGACTCCGGGTAATATGAATTTCAGTAATAAATTTTGGAAAATTAGTTTGTGTAATTTACGTTACTAATTTAAATCCAAGGGCAACTTTAGTATCTATTAATAGTAGGAGAACCTGGGGCTTCCAATACAACACCTAAAAATGACAAAGTAGCAAAATATATCAAAGGGGAGTTAAGTGAATACCACTGGACAAGCTATACAATTTATTTTATGAAACATGTAAATTAAGACAATTTGAACACATAACCTATTCTATTTCCCTAGAGGCACAATGGATATTTACCGAGGACACAAAAACTCAAGTGCTACGATACCTTAAATACCCGCACTACGGCCACGATGTTGATGGCTGCCCTCAGCCCCGAGGATACGGGCTTGCGGCCCTGTTCCTAATACACTCCCAAGACACACTGATGAAATTTAGTTTTTCCAACTTATTGCTGGGAAGGATTACTCCTCCCACCATCTAATACAGCCCCAGGGCTCCACCCATTATTTTGGCCCTGGCCAATCATTTAACACGTAGGCCTGAGGTCTGGCTCTCTAGGGCCAATAAGGACTTGGCCCTTATCTCAGGCCAATCACCTTCACTGATCTGTCGTGGAAAGCTACATGAATTTCTGAAGATTGAGTCAGCTCTCCCCAGCTAGAGAAGGGGGACAAGGCGCGTCTATGGAGCCCAGACACCTGCGAGCAATGTTTACAAAACTGATAATTTATGTTCAAGCCCGTCTCCTCTAAGATAGGAGTAGGGACATTTGACTCTGCCTGGTATGGGGAAGGCCGCTGCTGAGAGGGACAGAGAGGGATGAGAGGGGGTGGAGAGGGAAATATCTGAGTGGGGAAGTTGAGTGGGAGAAGCCAAGGTATCCACGACCACCCTACCCTCAGGTCAACCTCTTGACCCTGACAAATGGGCGACAGGGGGGGGGAAGAGGAGGAGACGAATGACGGCCAAGGGGAGGGGAGAAGGAAGGAGGGGAGAGGGAGAAGGAAAGGAGGGGAGAAGGGGAGGGAAAAGAGGGGAGAAGGGAGAACCAATGATCTGAGCCCCAGATCATTACAACTCCCCCTCCTCGGAAATTAAGAAATTTGTGTGTAAAGCAAGTTACACACACTTTTCTTATCCAGAAATCCTGCCCTACCCTAACCATTAACTCCAAAAACAACATTTTTAACCCAACACTATTTTCAACCAATGCCTCAAAACAAAAGAAATTATCTAATCCTAACTAATTCCATCCAATACTCCAACAACAATAATGGCACACCCAAAAGGTGTGCCCCAGCATGTATTTATACCTATCAACACAACAGTAATAATACATAAAACATAAGGACAGAGACCGTCCCTATAATCCTGACTATCCAACTTGGATGCAGCCACGTACCCTTCCAACTACCTGGAAGACAAAACATCCTATACCTGTCTTGATATAGTAACAAATAACTGGAGAAATCCCAACCTAACAATTACTAACTAGCTAAAATCAGCTGATAGCCTTCAGCTATCCCAGTATTCCACCCGGAATAAAGATCAAACACATCACACAAAACATTAAATAAAAAAAAATCAATGTCATTAAAAAATTTAACAAAATTATAAAATTATATCAAAATAGAAGAACACTACCTCTCAGGGACCTAGTGTTCCACTCCACACCTGTGGCAACTGTCCACCACAGCGCATCCCAATCTTAAAATCTAAAGAAAAGACACAGAAATATTTTTATTAATAAAAAAAAATTCAATGTCCACAGACATGTCCCTTAACCAACAACAACACTCTGGATATAAGTTCCTCAACTCCTAATATCCCAGAGTTCATATTCAAGTCCACAACAACAGTGGGTGAACACATTTGTCAGACTGTGTACCACACCCTTATTGTTCAGTAAACCACAAAAAAAATTAAAAAAAAAAATATGTATAACTATCAGTATCTAGGGTCTAGAAAAATCTAGATAAAGTTCCCCACTGATCAACGTTTCTAGAGACCCTACTAGATGGTTCTCAAACTAGTTCACTCATACAACTTATCTAGAGACAGGGTCATTTTCTAGATGTTCACTTTCTAGATTTATTTATCTATTTCACTAGTTCTAGTTTTCAACATTTAATACTGGTCCAGAGAACTTTCCGAAGGTGTATAGGTGCTTACTATCAGATGGAAAATTAAAAGTTGAACTGTTCCGAGTTACCACAGTTTACTATATTAATAGCGTTTATTTTTATATGAACTTTTCTATAAATATTTTCTCTCGTTCGTTCCTGTTGACATTTGGTTGCTGTAGATTCCGGCGACTACCTCATGTTGCTTGAAGATCCTGGTCGTCTGGAAGTTCCATTTCCGACCCCGGCCAACTACGGACAGTACAGGGGGTCTAGTACTACCCGCACCTGACTTGAGTGACAGCTGACAGCTGGCGGCTGTCAGCTCAGGTGGACCCCGCTAACAGGAACCCGGGTTCACCTCTTCTTATCGCTCCCCAAACAGTCTTGATGGATTCCTGTTAACCATGGCTGCCACAGTAGAGCACAGCTTCGACGTATCACGATGTCTCGCGTTGGTAGTGAGGTTCGAGTGGCGTTGAAGAGGATGGCATGGTGACAGGACAGGTGGGCCCTGCCTCAGCTCCTGGGCGACGTCATCTACCGGCGTTTACTTGTCATCCCGGTACTACTGGGCCGGTACACTTTCCGTGCAACCCCTCGTGTAGCTGAACTTGGGCCGAGGTACAGGATTGTACCTCATCTGGCGATTCCGCAAGCACTCTGTAGGGGTAGTGCTGTTCGTACCTGAGACCACCGCGTTGCATCTTGGTTTCCACAGACGACGCAACCACAGGTTGTGATAAGAGCTGACAAGTCCTTGCAATTAGCGTTCTTCTTCGTAGACAACTCGTCTTCCACTTCCGGTTTTCCCGCAGTCTTGACTACGCGGCTGGTGGGCTTGGTTGGTGACTTTGAGACAGCTAGCCCACGGTTGTGATAGTGACTGGACTCTGCTCCGTGAAGACAGCATGGCTGGACTGGGACAACCTCGTTAGTGACGTGAGGTGTCGGCCGGGTGACTGTACGCCAGTCACCCCTTCCGGATAACCAATTGACGAGTTACCGGGTACAAGGGGGAGGACTTTATGTAACGTGCCTCAGACCCCGATCTTATCAGCCAGGTGGGTCATCCCCAGACCTGCTGATCTCGATCCCTGGTTCACGTGTGACTGGGAGGCTGGAACTGGTGTACCATCAGACCTGAGAAAGACAGACAACAACAAATGGCGGAAGCCTGGATATTACTCTGAGGTATAGGAAGTTGGAAACCCCAGAGCAAGGCAAGTATGCTACCTGAGTCATGCACATCAGTAAATACACACCAGTGCCTCTACAGGATAATTATTATGAAATTACTAAACCTGACTAGGGGAGATCATTACCAATTTACTGTACAGCTCGCGACCTTGTTACCATAGGGTGACAAGATTGAACTTGACTACTGATGAGATCTGACAGGAGGTCATCCTCATCATCTGACTCAGCACTTGGATCATTAGACAGGTCAGGAATTAGACTTGCTGAAGGCAGCTATAGTTCCTCCCTCGCGTGATAAGGTTTTAATTTATTAATGTGAATCGTTCTCTCAACTTGGTCTTCAAAAATACCTTTAATAACAAAATTAACCGGACCTTTTCTTTCAATTACTCGGTAAGGGCCCCGCCATCTAGGTGCAAGTTTCCTACTCTGATTGGCAGGAGCCGCCTCATTAACCCTCAACACAAGACTCCCGACTTTCAACTCAAGAGGTCGTACCTTCTTGTCATAATGCTGAGCATAGCGGTCTCGTGCTGTCTTGGAAGCCCTGGCTGCAATTCTCCATGCATTTTTCATCTTATTTAAAACTTCTGATGGGTAATCTTCCCCATATACAATATTATGTCTGTTAAGCAGACCTGACGGGAAATTACATGAATGCCCTGTGAACAGCAAAAGGGGTTGGGTGTTAATGGATCGATGGATGGCAGTGTTCAGAGCTAGCTGGACATAGGGGAGTTGTTCGTCCCACGAATTTGCATCATGCTCTGCAAGAATTGCAAGCATATCTTCAACTGACCGGTTCGTCCGTTCTGTCATGCCGTTAACCTGAGGGTGATAAGCCGTCGTGAATGCTGAAGTGGTTTCTATAATTTTACATACTTCTCTAAAAATATTCCCATTAAATTCCTGACCTCGGTCAGAAACTAACACTTTAGGAGGACCAAATACAGAGACGAACCTATCTAAGAACGCCTTTGCAACAGTTCGTGAATCCTTCTGAGGCAATGCAATCAGTGTGGTGTACCTGGACAGGTGGTCTACCAACACCAATACGTAACGGTTTCCTGAATGACTGTGATGCAGATCAATCAGATCAGCCCCCACCCGATCTAAAGGTTCCAAAATTTCTGGGAATTCTTGCAATGGAGCTTGTACCTTAAGGGTACCTTTCCTCCTTTGACAATGACCACAGGACTTAACGAAGTTAATGACCTCTGTTAACATACCGGGGAAGAAAAAGAGTGACTTGGCTTTCATGTGAGTTTTAAAAATCCCCGGATGACCTGCAATCTTAGACGCATGTGCGAGTTTCAACGCCGACTTCTTCAACACCTCTGGGATAACCAACTGAAAAACTGCACGATCCTGCTGTCCCTTTACATAAAATAAGACCCCATCCTTCATTTCAAAATCATGAATTGCTAAATTACGTTTCTTCGACGGATATTTTCCTCCCTCCAAAAGTTCAATAATTTCCTTCCACCTTGGTTCGTTCATCTGGAATTCTCGCATTTTCTCACTGGAAATATTTTCAATGTTAAGATTTACGTTAATAGTAGCAATGTTTCTACTCAAAGTGTCTGGTACAACATGTGATGGCCCAGGCTTGTAAAGTATTTGGAATGAGTGAGCAGCTAGTTCATGAGACCAACGGGACATGCGAGGGCACTTAGTTCTTTTCTTAAAAATATGAGTCAACGCCCTGTGATCTGTATAAATGACAAAGTGACGTTGGAAAAGATACGGTTCAAAGTACCTGACACTTTCTACCACAGCCAAAGCTTCCCTATCCGTTGCAGAATAGCGGACCTCCGGACCCTTAACCTTCCTGCTGAAATATGCAACTGGGTGAGGAAGATTGTCAGTGTCACGTTGCATTAAGCACCCACCAATAGCTATGCCACTGGCGTCAGTGTGTACTTCCCACTCCTTATCAAAATCAGGTACTGCCAAGACTGGAGTGGTAATGAGTTGACTTTTTAATTTTGCATAAGCGTTATCATGCTCTGGTTTCCAAACGAATTTAACATTTTTCTTAGTGAGCTCAGTTAACGGTGCTGTTGTACTTGCAAAACCCTCAATGTGGCGACGGAAATATCCGGCTGCCCCCAGAAACCTTCGAACATCCTTTGCTGTCTTAGGTGTTGGCATGTCAGCAATGGCACGACAGGAGTCTGGGTCAGGTCGGATACCGTCTGTGCTCACCTGGAATCCCAGAAACTTAAACTTCTGAGATGCCAGAGTGCACTTACTCACGTTAAGTTTGAACCCCGCCTTATCTAACAATGCCAACGTCTCAGTCAAATCTCGTAAGTGCTCATCAAACGTCCTGGAGTAGATAACCACATCATCCAGGTACGCTAACGAGTGCCTCCCCAAGACTGGACTGAGGATATAATTAATTGCCCTCTGAAATGATGAAGGCGCTGTCTTTAACCCGAAAGGCATCCGCTTGAATTGATAAGTATGAACCCCATCAGAGAAGGCGGTCTTTTCTCGATCTTTCTCAGCAACTGGGATGGCCCAATACGCAGATTTCGCATCCAGAGTGGAAAAGTATTTGGCTGCCCCAAACTGATCTATTATTTCTTGTATCCGTGGCAAAGGATACACATCACCTTTAGTAATTTCGTTTATCTTTCGGTAGTCAACACAAAACCTATAACTACCATCCGGTTTACGTACCAACACCACTGGCGACAACCATGGTGATGTACTAGGCTCTATCACATCCTGTCTCAACATTTTCTGACACTCATCCCTAATTACTTCCTTCGCCCGTTCCGGAAGCCTCCATTGACGGGTGTAAATAGGAGGATGATCACCTGTAGGAATAACATGCTCGATCCTATCCAGAAGCCCGATCTGATCGTCTTCTGTTGCAAACAGTCTAGGGAATTTACGTAAAATCCCTCTCAAAAGTTTCCTATCTGACTGTTGCACATGTTGCAAATCCAGAGCCGAGATTAACTTATCAATTTCCTGAGTATTACTACTTTTTCCTGTCTCGGTCTTGTATTTCCCCTGTGTAATACTTTGTGTAACATTAAGTGCACTACATTGTGCTATGGTGGCTGGCATCTCCTCTTGGCTTTGATACTGAAAAATTCCTGTATTATCTACAATTGTAGCCTGAGACACCCTATCACCTGCCCTGAAACGATAGGTTTTGTGCGAGAGATTGACAACTGGAATAAGGGCACCTTTATCAAGCACTGTGATCAAGTGATGAGGGATCAACAACCTGTCACATCTCCCAGCCACCTGAAGGGTGGTACCTGGTGTAATGTGACGTCCCACTGATACTTTAATGAATTTAACTGAATGTGGTGGGCAACATTGTTTCACCAAGGCATGTAACCCACATGATTTCTTATCTGTGTCTGGAAGAGACTTAAACAACAACTTTGGGTAGTGAATGTTGTACTTCTGTTTCTTACTAATGGAAGCAATTACTGGAGGATGATCTACCATTTTAATGGGATACACTACCTGGCCCAACTTCAATCTGCACTTCCTTGCTCCCTCTTGAGCCGACAAAGAATAGTTAACTCGTCCCAGAAAATCCATTCCCAACAAAATTTGACCAGGGAATGCAAGATTCTCGACAACCGTGCAATTGTGTGGGTAAGCTTCTTCCTTACCCACTTCAAAATTGAGAGTGGCCTGGCCCAAGATATTGATATGTTGACCATTCACTGCTGTTAAATGCTTCCCACAACGCTTAAGGCGTGTCTCTTTAAGTGTGCTGAAGGCTGACTTTTTAATGAGAGTTGCTTGACTTCCGGTGTCCACAAAAACTGTCAATCTCACACCTTCAACCGTCATCTCAAACGTAGGTCTGCCAGCCAACGTGCTGACCTGTTCTGGGTCACCCTTGACCCGTGTGCTCGTGCACACATACCTGTAATGGCCTCGGCCATGACACTTCCAACAAATTTCATCACCAATTTTACGTGTCCCAGAAACCCGCTGGCTACATTCCCCAGCAACTTCTGTAGAGGCGACACTAGGAATGGGGGTAGGGGGGGAAGAGGGGTGGAGGGGAGGTGAGGAGCAAGGTGTAGGATTAATGGAGGGGGTAGGGTGGGTAACAGGAGGGGTTGGTTGGATGGGTTGGGTGGTTAGGTGGGAGGGTGAAGGCAGGCCAGGGGTGGGTTGTGGAGGGGGGTTGTAAACAGGGGGTTGTAAGGGTGGGAGTTGCGAGGAAAATGTAGTTTTCCACAATTCTAATAACGCGTCGACAAGGGGTTGGGTGGTATTTGGCTGGGGTTGGTATGGGACTGCCAGGGATTGGGGTGGGCATGGGTTGGCCTGGAGGTAAGGTTGGGGAATGGGGTTGTAGGTAGGGAGGGTTTGAGGTTGGGGGTTGAAGGCAGGGAGGGGTGCTTGGGTAAGGATGGGGTATTGGGGAGGGTGCGTCTGTATACATTGTCCATTCATTGATAAAAACCATTTTCACCCCAAGACGTAACTTCAAGACCCGTCGTCGGATCAGGGTGAACTTTTAACACACGATTCGGTTTCATCCATAACTTCTAGCAAACCACAAAATGTTTCCTAACCTCAATCCTTGGTAAAAATGTTCCGTGTGACCAAACCGGAAGTACCATATATCGCCACCCTTCCTAATCGATTTCTCGAGCCCCAGTGAGGACCGTCGCCCGTTGACAAGGCGATGACAGCTGTCGGCGTCAGAGTCTCGCTGACTACGCTACACCAATGAATGAATTTCTTTAGTCATATTATCCTCTTCTCTCATTCGTAAAATTTATTTGCGGACAGATGGAAATACGCAGCCGGCATCGACTACTAATCATCACTTGTGAAACAAACACTGTATACGATGTTGAACAAACTATATATGCGCACTTATAATCTACATAAAAAGGTTACGTTAATTGTCAATCGATCAAACTACTAGAATAAACTTGAAAAAAATGTAATTAATTTCCACTATATTTATTAGACACTCGAAGTGGACTGGTAACGCAAATATAAAAAGAATTACAGTACGACTTTCTTATAAATGCAAATCCAATATAAATCTTAGAAAATTGATAATTCCCGAATTCTTTAACAAAATATACTGAAATTATACAAGTAATATTTACGCGAAAGGGACTACACTGAATTTACTGTAATTAATTTAGTTTCACCTCTATTTTATTTATCGAAAATAATCAAAGTCTTGTTTACCAGCGCACAATAATTACAACACTTTACGTTAACTGAATTTCCTAAATTTTTCTTGAAAATCTTAGGCGCACTAGGAATGAACGACGGTAACGTTAATTTAACACTGGCGCGATGTTTATATCTTCAACAATTATTTTTAATTCCGTAACGCCCGACGCTAACAACGGCGCTCGGATATAATTATAAGTATTATTAGTTAAACCAAATTAATGTTAAATTAATTATTTACGTTACTGTATGAACTCGATGTTTACATAGCCTACACTTATTCACCGCCGGTCGCGTTGTAGAATACTGAGAAATATACACTGATATCTGCGACGCTCACGGCTACAGAGTCGCGCTGAACCTTAAGTAAAAATTAGTAATTAATTTCCCAAAATTATAATTTAAATACTGGCGCGTAGTTCGCTTATCACTTGAACTGAATATACTACTCGCGAGACACTTAGACACTTGGTTGAGCGCAAACAATTACTGGGCGCTGTCACACTGGGCGCTGAGTAAAACCGCTAGAAAATTCAGAGTCCTAACGCTAATTCGCTTAAATGACCAAAATTCGACTTTTGGTCTCTCAAAGTTCGCACTCGGACCACTTTAATCGCACACTTGAATTAACACTGACGACCCGATGATCGTATGGCCAGGCACAAAACTAGAATTTATTCCAAAATTGAGATTTTCCAAGCGACTTTGAAAAATATCATCACAAAAATTTTCCACGATTTCACTGATTTCAGTTCTTTCACTGACTTCACTTTATACACCGCACTTCACTTGAACACAGTAAACCACTCACCTTTTAATAATTCCCTCAAAGAATTAATACTGCACAATACGAAAACAAAAATTCCAGACCTAAACATATAAAACAAATTCTTAGAAAAATAATAACACTTATATATGAGAATTAGGTAACCAAGGGGGAACACTTAACTAACGAAGGGATACTTAACCTGAAAAGGAACTTAATATACAGGGAACTTAATTTAGTACTTAAGGAAATCTCGATTTAACCTATAACCGTCCCGTCCCGGCCCGCCCTGTCGCTTCTCCAAGCCTAGGTAACCACATCCACCTAGATGCCGACAGTACCAAATAAACCTGTCCTTCGCGGTCAACGGTTAGACTAGATAGCGGAACAACCGACGGATCTAACTGTCCGACACCACCGTAATTCCGTTGCTAGAGAATCTACTACACCATCCCTCAGTGACTCTTGGTACCTTCATGGCTGTACCGTAAAAATCTAGCGATTGGGTCGCCTACCACGCCCTCGGGGATAATAATTAGCGTCCTAATACTTCCCCGCCCCGACAATTCGACACCTAGAATTGTTGCTGCGAAAACCACCACGCAGCACCCTTGTCCGTAGTTGCAGAGGGTCGAGAAAAATAATACCCTTTCCAACTACCCAAGGCGGCCTCCACGCTAAACTGTCTGATTAGCGCATACGCTTACTGTATATAATTAAACTTCCCAGCCCGCACGACCCTAGAATCGCCTACTCTATGCGAATCGCACCACATAGGATTACCGTCGACTCTATCTCATGGGCCCCGGCTGCACCCTCACCACATAACATAACCGAACGGACAGGCGCGTGAGGCTTCAATAATCGTCAAGACATTATTGAAACACCGCTGCTACCATTGTAATGACCGCTTCCCTCTGTAATAACCGCGGCCTCTATTGTAATAACCCAATGTTCCCCAGTATTAATCCTGTTATCTTGTTATCTCTCGTGATCGTAATATACGCTCTCTGTTGTACATCTCTGTCTCTCTCCACTCAATACCCCAGCTTAACACTGTTACAGTCCAGCATGACCCCTCACTGGACTGCCACGTATCTAAGAGGAATATTAAATGAGGAAGATACACCAAGGACAAGGGTTATTAGTTAAAAAAAAACAATAACAAAACACATTTACACTGCCACCACCTTCCTGACCAACCATACCTGAATGTGTCACTCACCGATCCCCCAGGAAGGCAAGGAATCAGTAACCCTGGGACTCCGGGTAATATGAATTTCAGTAATAAATTTTGGAAAATTAGTTTGTGTAATTTACGTTACTAATTTAAATCCAAGGGCAACTTTAGTATCTATTAATAGTAGGAGAACCTGGGGCTTCCAATACAACACCTAAAAATGACAAAGTAGCAAAATATATCAAAGGGGAGTTAAGTGAATACCATTGGACAAGCTATACAATTTATTTTATGAAACATGTAAATTAAGACAATTTGAACACATAACCTATTCTATTTCCCTAGAGGCACAATGGATATTTACCGAGGACACAAAAACTCAAGTGCTACGATACCTTAAATACCCGCACTACGGCCACGATGTTGATGGCTGCCCTCAGCCCCGAGGATACGGGCTTGCGGCCCTGTTCCTAATACACTCCCAAGACACACTGATGAAATTTAGTTTTTCCAACTTATTGCTGGGAAGGATTACTCCTCCCACCATCTAATACAGCCCCAGGGCTCCACCCATTATTTTGGCCCTGGCCAACCATTTAACACGTAGGCCTGAGGTCTGGCTCTCTAGGGCCAATAAGGACTTGGCCCTTATCTCAGGCCAATCACCTTCACTGATCTGTCGTGGAAAGCTACATGAATTTCTGAAGATTGAGTCAGCTCTCCCCAGCTAGAGAAGGGGGACAAGGCGCGTCTATGGAGCCCAGACACCTGCGAGCAATGTTTACAAAACTGATAATTTATGTTCAAGCCTGTCTCCTCTAAGATAGGAGTAGGGACATTTGACTCTGCCTGGTATGGGGAAGGCCGCTGCTGAGAGGGACAGAGAGGGATGAGAGGGGGTGGAGAGGGAAATATCTGAGTGGGGAAGTTGAGTGGGAGAAGCCAAGGTATCCACGACCACCCTACCCTCAGGTCAACCTCTTGACCCTGACAAATGGGCAACAGGGGGGGGGAAGAGGAGGAGACGAATGACGGCCAAGGGGAGGGGAGAAGGAAAGAGGGGAGAGGGAGAAGGAAAGGAGGGGAGAAGGGGAGGGAAAAGAGGGGAGAAGGGAGAACCAATGATCTGAGCCCCAGATCATTACATGCTCCCTCACACCTGTGGGTGCTCTCTCACACCTGTGGGTGCTCCCTCACACTTGTGGGTGCTCGTTCAGACCTGTGGGTGCTCGCTCAGAACTTTGGGTGCTTATTCACACCTGTAGGTGCTCGCTCAGACCAGTGGGTTCTCGCTCACACCTGTGGGTGCTCGCTCACACCTGTGGGTGATCGCTCTAACCTGTGGGTGCTCGATAACACCTGTGGGTGCTCGATCAGACCTGTGGGTGCTCGCTCAGAACTTTGGGGGCTTATTCACACCTGTGGGTGCTCGCTCAGACTAGTGGGTTCTCGCTTACACATGTGGGTGCTCGCTCACACCTGTGGGTGCTCGCTCACACCTTTGGGTGCTCGATCACACCAATGGGTGCTTATTGACACCTGTGGGTGCCCGCTCAGACCTGTGGGTGCTCGCTCACATCTGTGGGTGTCCGCGCAGACCTGTGGGTGCTCGCTCACACCATTGGGAGCTCGCTCACACCATTGGGTGCTCTCTCACATCTGTGGGTGCTCGCTCACACCTGTGGGTGCTCGCTCACACCTGTGGGTGCTCGCTTACACTTGTGGGTGCTCGCTCACACCTGTGGGTGCTCACTCACACCTGTGGGTGCTCGTTCAGACCTGTGGGTGCTCGTTCAGAACTTTGGGTGCTTATTCACACCTGTGGGTGCTCGCTCACACCTGTGGGTGCTCGCTCACACCTGTGGGTGCTCGATCACACCTGTGGGTGCTCCCTCACACCTGTGGGTGCTCGCTCACACCTGTGGGTGCTCGCTCACACCTGTGGGTGCTCGCTCACACCTGTGGGTGCTCGCTCACACGTGTGGGTGCCCGCTCAGACCTGTGGTTGCTCGCTCACACCATTGGGTGCTCGCTCACACCATTGGGTGCTCGCTCACATCTGTGGGTGCGCGCTCACACCTGTGGGAGCTCGCTCACACCTGTGGGTGCTCCCTCACACCTGTGGGTGCTCTCTCACACTTGTGGGTGCTCCCTCACACTTGTGGGTGCTCGTTCAGACCTGTGGGTGCTCGCTCAGAACTTTGGGTGCTTATTCACACCTGTAGGTGCTCGCTCAGACCAGTGGGTTCTCGCTCAGACCAGTGGGTTCTCGCTCACACCTGTGGGTGCTCGCTCACACCTGTGGGTGCCCGCTCAAACCTGTGGGTGCTCCCTCACACCTGTGGGTGCTCGCTCACACCTGTGGGTGCTCGCTCACACCTGTGGGTGATCGCTCTCACCTGTGGGTGCTCGATCACGCCTGTAGGTGCTCGATCAGACCTGTGGGTGCTCGCTCTGAACTTTGGGGGCTTATTCACACCTGTGGGTGCTCGCTCAGACTAGTGGGTTCTCGCTTACACGTGTGGGTGCTCGCTCACACCTGTGGGTGCTCGCTCACACCTGTGGGTGCTCGATCACACCTATGGGTGCTTATTGACACCTGTGGGTGCCCGCTCAGACCTGTGGGTGCTTGCTCACACCTGTGGGTGTCCGCGCAGACCTGTGGGTGCTCGCTCACACCATTGGGTGCTCGCTCACACCATTGGGTGCTCGCTCACACCTTTGGGTGCTCGCTCACATCTGTGGGTGCTCGCTCACACCTGTGGGTGCTCGCTCACACCTGTGGGTGCTCGCTCACACCTGTGGGTGCTCGCTCACACCTGTGGGTGCTCGCTCACACCTGTGGGTGCTCGCTTACACCTGTGGGTGCTCGCTCTCACCTGTGGGTGCTCACTCACACCTGTGGGTGCTCGTTCAGACCTGTGGGTGCTCGCTCAGAACTTTGGGTGCTTATTGACACCTGTGGGTGCTCGCTCACACCTGTGGGTGCTCGCTCACACCTGTGGGTGCTCGATCACACCTGTGGGTGCTCCCTCACACCTGTGGGTGCTCGCTCACACCTGTGGTTGCTCGCTCACACCTGTGGGTGCTCGCTCACACCTGTGGGTGCTCGCTCACACGTGTGGGTGCTCGCTCACACGTGTGGGTGCTCGCTCACACCTGTGGGTGCTTATTGACACCTGTGGGTGCTCGCTCAGACCTGTGGGTGCTCGCTCACACCTGTGGGTGCTCGCTCACACCTGTGGGTGCTCGATCACACCTGTGGGTGCTCGCTCACATCTGTGGGTGCTCGCTCACAACTGTGGGTGCTCGCTCACACCTGTGGGTGCTCGCTCACACCTGTGGGTTCTCGCTCACACCTGTGGGTGCTCGCTCAGAACTTTGGGTGCTTATTCACACCTGTGGGTGCTCGTTCAGACCAGTGGGTTCTCGCTCACACCTGTGGGTGCTCGCTCACACCTGTGGGTGCTCGCTCAGAACTTTGGGTGCTTATTCACACCTGTGGGTGCTCGCTGAGAACTGTGGGTGCTTATTCACACCTGTGGGTGCTCGCTCAGACCAGTGGGTTCTCGCTCACACTTGAGGGTGCTCGCTCACCCCTGTGGGTGCTCGCCCACACCTGTGAGTGCTCGATCACACCTGTGGGTGCTCGCTCACACCTGTGGGTGCTCGATCACACCTGTGGGTGCTCGCTCACACCTGTGGGTGCTCGCTCACACCTGTGGGTGCTCGCTCACACCTGTGGGTGCTCGATCACACCTGTGGGTGCTCGCTCACACCTGTGGGTGCTCGCTCTCACCTGTAGGGGCTCGCTTACACCTGTGGGTGCTCGCTCACACCTGTGGGTGCTCGCTAACACCTGTGGGTGCTCGCTCACACCTGTGGGTGCTCGCTCACACCTGTGGGTTCTCGCTTAGACCTGTGGGTGCTCGCTCAGACCTGTGGGTGCTTATTGACACCTTTGGGTGCTCGCTCAGACCTGTGGGTGCTCGCTCAAACCTGTGGGTGCTCGCTCACACCTGTAGTTGCTCGCTCACACCTGTGGGTGCTCGTTCACACCTGTGGGTGCTCGCTCACACCTGTAGTTGCTCGCTCACACCTGTGGGTGCTCGCTCACACCTGTGGGTGCCCGCTCAAACCTGTGGGTGCTCCCTCACACCTGTGGGTGCTCGCTCACACCTGTGGGTGCTCGCTCACACCTGTGGGTGCTCGCTCAGACCTATGGAAGCTCGTTCACACCTGTGGGTGCTCGCTCACACCATTGGGTGCTCGCTCACACCATTGGATGCTCGCTCACACCTATGGGTGCTCGCTCACACCTGTGGGTGCTCGCTCACACCCGTGGGTGCCCGCTCAGACCTGTGGGTGCACGCTCAGACCTGTGGGTGCTCGCTCAGCCCAGTGGGTTCTCGCTCACACCTGTGGGTGCTCGCTCACACCTGTGGGTGCTTATTGACACCTGTGGGTGCTCGCTCCGACCTGTGGGTGCTCGCTCACACCTGTGGGTGCCCGCTCAGACCTGTGGGTGTTCGCTCACACCATTGGGTGCTCGCTCACATCATTGGGTGCTCGCTCACATCTGTGGGTGCCCGCTCACACCTGTGGGTGCTCGCTCACACCTGTGGGTGCTCGCTCACACCTGTGGGTGCTCGCTCACTCCTGTGGGTGCTCGCTCAGACCTGTGGGTCTTCGTTCAGACCTGTGGGTGCTCGCTCAGAACTTTGGGTGCTTATTCACACCTGTGGGTGCTCGCTCAGACCAGTGGGTTCTCGCTCACACCTGTGAGTGCTCGCTCACACCTGTGGGTGCTTATTGACACCTGTGGGTGCTCGCTCAGACCTGTGGGTGCTCGCTCACACCTGTGGGTGCCAGCTCAGACCTGTGGTTGCTCGCTCACACCATTGGGTGCTCGCTCACACCATTGGGTGCTCGCTCACATCTTTGGGTGCGTGCTCACACCTGTGGGTGCTCGCTCACACCTGTGGGTGCTCCCTCACACCTGTGGGTGCTCTCTCACACCTGTGGGTGCTCCCTCACACTTGTGGGTGCTCGTTCAGACCTGTGGGTGCTCGCTCAGAACTTTGGGTGCTTATTCACACCTGTAGGTGCTCGCTCAGACCAGTGGGTTCTCGCTCACACCTGTGGGTGCTCGCTCACACCTGTGGGTGATCGCTCTAACCTGTGGGTGCTCGATCACACCTGTGGGTGCTCGATCAGACCTGTGGGTGCTCGCTCAGAACTTTGGGGGCTTATTCACACCTGTGGGTGCTCGCTCAGACTAGTGGGTTCTCGCTTACACATGTGGGTGCTCGCTCACACCTGTGGGTGCTCGCTCACACCTTTGGGTGCTCGATCACACCAATGGGTGCTTATTGACACCTGTGGGTGCCCGCTCAGACCTGTGGGTGCTCGCTCACATCTGTGGGTGTCCGCGCAGACCTGTGGGTGCTCGCTCACACCATTGGGAGCTCGCTCACACCATTGGGTGCTCTCTCACATCTGTGGGTGCTCGCTCACACCTGTGGGTGCTCGCTCACACCTGTGGGTGCTCGCTTACACTTGTGGGTGCTCGCTCACACCTGTGGGTGCTCACTCACACCTGTGGGTGCTCGTTCAGACCTGTGGGTGCTCGTTCAGAACTTTGGGTGCTTATTCACACCTGTGGGTGCTCGCTCACACCTGTGGGTGCTCGCTCACACCTGTGGGTGCTCGATCACACCTGTGGGTGCTCCCTCACACCTGTGGGTGCTCGCTCACACCTGTGGGTGCTCGCTCACACCTGTGGGTGCTCGCTCACACCTGTGGGTGCTCGCTCACACGTGTGGGTGCACGCTCACACGTGTGGGTGCTCGCTCACACCTGTGGGTGCTTATTGACACCTGTGGGTGCTCGCTCACACCTGTGGGTGCTCGCTCACACCTGTGGGTGCTCGC
>NW_027190725.1:0-28328 GCF_040958095.1 Procambarus clarkii
CCGATTTCTGGCCGCTAGCGGCGAAAATCGAGCAATTTTTGACTGCTATCAGTAAAAATCGCCCGATTTTTGGCCGCTAGCGGCGAAAATCGCCCGATTTTTGGCCGCTAGCGGTGAAAATCGCCCGATTTTAGCCCGGTAGTTTTGAAATTCGCCGATTTTGGCCGCTAGCGGCGAAAATCGCGCAATTTTTGGCTGTTATTGGTAAAAATCGCCCGATTTTTGGCCGCTAGCGTCGAAAATCGCCCGATTCTTGGCCGCTAGGGGCGAAAATAGCTCGTTTTTTTGGCTGCTAGCCGCGAACATTGGTCGATTTTTGGCCGCTAGCGGTGAAAATCGCCTGATTTTTGGACGCTAGCGGTGAAAATCGACCAATTTTTGACCGCTAGCGGCAAAAATCGCGCGAATTTTGCCCTCTAGCGGCAAAACTCGACCGATTTTTGCCCGCTACCGGCGAAAATCTCCCGATTTTTTGACGCTAGCTGTGAAATTCGCCGATTTTTGCCGCTAGCGGCGAAATTCGCCTGATTTTTGCCCGCTACCGGCGATAATTGGTCGATTTTTGGCCGCTGACGGTGAAAAACGCCCGATTTTTGGCCGCTAACGGTGAAAAACGCCCGATTTTTGGCCGCTATCGGTGAAAATCGCCCGATTTTAGCCCGGTAGTTGTGAAATTCGCCCGATCGGGCGAATTTTTGGCCGATAGCGGCAAAAATCGCCCGATTTGGGGGCCGCTAGTTGCGAAAACTGCCCGATTTTTGGCCGCTAGGGGCAAAAATAGCGCGATTTTTTGCCGTTAGCGGAAAAAATCGCCACATTTTTGGCCTCTAGCGTCCAAAATCGCCCGATTTTTGGCCGCTAGGGTCAAAAATCTCCCTATTTTTGGCCACTAGCGGCGAAAATAGCCCGATTTTTGGCCGCTAGCGGTAAAAATCGCCCGATTTTTGGCCGCTAGCAGCAAGAATCGCCCGATTTTTGGGCCACTAGCGGCGAAAATCGCCCGATTTTTGGCCGCTAGGGGCGAAAATAGCCCGTTTTTTGGCTGCTAGCCGCGAAAATTGGTCGATTTTTGGCCCGCTAGCGGTGAAAATCGCCTGATTTTTGGACGCTAGCGGTGAAATCGCCCTATTTTTTACCGCTAGTGGCAAAACTAGCGCGAATTTTGCCTGCTAGCGGCGAAAATCCCCCCAATTTTTTGGCGCTAGCTGTGAAATTCGCCCGATTTTTGCCGCTAGCGGTGAAAATCGCGCGAATTTTGCCGCTAGCTGTGAAAATTCGCCCGATTTTTGCCCGCTAACGGCGAAAATCGCCCGATTTTCGGCCTCTAGCGTCGAAAATCGGGCGATTTTTGGCCGCTAGGGTAAAAAATCGGGCGATTTTTGGTCGCTAGTGTCGAAAATCGGACGATTTTTGGCCGCTAGCGTTGAAAATCGGGCGATTTTTGGCCGCTAGCGGCGAAATTCGCCCGATTTTTGGCCGCTAGCGACGAAAATCGCCCGATTTTCGGCCGCTAGCGGTGAAAATCGCCCGATTTTTGACCGCTATCGGTGAAAATCGCCCGATTTTAGCCCGGTAGTTGTGAAATTCGCCCGATTTTTGGCCGGTAGCGGCGAAAATCGCGCAATTTTTGGCTGCTATTGGTAAAAATCGCCCGATTTTTGGCCGGTAGCGGCGAAAATCGCACGGTTTTTGGGCGCTAGCGGCGAAAATCGCCCGAGTTTTGGCCGCTAGCGGCAAAATTAGCCCGATTTTTGGCCGCTACCGGTGAAAATCGCGCGATTTTTGACCGCAAGCGCCGAAATTCGCCCGATTTTTGGCCGCTACCGACGAAAATCGCGCGATTTTTGGCCGGTAGCGGCGAAAATCGAACGGTTTTTGTCCGCTAGCGGCGAAAATCACACGATTTTGGGCCGTTAGCGGCGAAAATCGCCCGATTTTTGCCCGCTAGCGTCGAAAATCGCGCGAATTTTGCCCGCTAGCGGCGAATTTCGCCCGATTTTAGGCTACTAGCGGTGAAAATCACCCGATTTTAGCACGGTAGATGTGAAATTTGCCCGATTTTTGGCCGCTAGATGCGAAAATCGCGCAATTTTTGGCTGCTATTGGTAAAAATTGCCCGATTTTTGGCCGCTAGCGGCGAAAATCGCCCGATTTTTGGCCGCTACCGGTGAAAATCGCGCGATTTTTTTACCGTAAGCGCCGAAATTCGCCCGATTTTTGGCCGCTACCGACGAAAATCGCGCGATTTTCGGCCGCTAGCGGCGAAAATCGAACGGTTTTTGGCCGCTAGCGGCGAAAATCACACGATTTTGGGCCGCTAGCGGCGAAATTCGCCCGATTTTTTTCCCGCTACCTACGAAAATCGAGCAATTTTTGGCCGCTAGGGGCGAAAAATAGCCCGTTTTTTTGGCCGCTAGCGGCGAAAATCGCGCAATTTTTTACTGCTACCAGTAAAAATCGCCCGATTTTTGACCGCTAGCGGCGAAAATCACCCGATTTCTGGCCGCTAGCGGCGAAAATTGCGCAATTTTTGACTGCTACCAGTAAAAATCGCCCGATTTTTGGCCGCTAGCGGTGAAAATCGCCCGATTTTAGCCCGGTAGATGTGAAATTCGCCCGATTTTTGGCCGCTAGCGGCGAAAATCGCCCGATTTTTGGCGTCTAGCGGCGAAAATCGCGCAATTTTTGGCTGCTATTGGTAAAAATCGCCCGATTTTGGGCCGCTAGCGGCGAAAATCGCCCGATTTTTGGCCGCTACCGGTGAAAATCGCGCGATTTTTTACCGCAAGCGCCGAAATTCGCCCGATTTTTGGCCGCTACCGACGAAAATCGCGCGATTTTTGGCCGCTAGCGGCGAAAATCGAACGGTTTTTGGCCGCTAACGGCGAAAATCGCCCGATTTTTTGGCGCTAGCTGCGACATTTGCCCGATTTTTGCCGCTAGCGGCGAAAATCGCGCGAATTTTGCCGCTAGCAGCGAAAATCGCGCAAATTTTGGCCGCTAGCGGCAAAAATCGCCCGATTTTTGGCTAATAGCGGCGAAATTCGCCCGATTTTTGGCCGCTAGCGGCGAAAATCGCGCAATTTTTGGCTGCTATTGATAAAAATCGCCAGATTTTTGGCCGCTAGCGGCGAAAATCGCACGATTTTTGGGCGCTAGCGGCGAAAATCGCCCGATTTTTGGCCGCTAGCGGCAAAATTCGCCCGATTTTTAGCCGCTACCGGCGAAAATCGCGCGATTTTTGACTGAAAGCGCCGAAATTCGCCCGATTTTTGGCCGCTACCGACGAAAATCGCGCGATTTTTGGCCGCTAGCGGCGAAAATCGAACGGTTTTTGCCCGCTAGCGTCGAAAATCGCGCGAATTTTGCCGCTAGCGGCGAAATTCGCCCGATTTTTGGCCGCTAGCGGCAAAATTCGCCCGATTTTTAGCCGCTACCGGCGAAAATCGCGCGATTTTTGACTGAAAGCGCTGAAATTCGCCCGATTTTTGGCCGCTACCGACGAAAATCGCGCGATTTTTGGCCGCTAGCGGCGAAAATCGAACGGTTTTTGCCCGCTAGCGTCGAAAATCGCGCGAATTTTGCCCGCTAGCGGCGAAATTCGCCCGATTTTTGGCCGCTAGCGGCAAAATTCGCCCGATTTTTAGCCGCTACCGGCGAAAATCGCGCGATTTTATACTGAAAGCGCCGAAATTCGCCCGATTTTTGGCCGCTACCGACGAAAATCGCGCGATTTTTGGCCGCTAGCGGCGAAAATCGAACGGTTTTTGCCCGCTAGCGTCGAAAATCGCGCGAATTTTGCCCGCTAGCGGCGAAATTCCCCCGATTTTTTGCCGCTACCTACGAAAATCGAGCAATTTTTGGCCGCTAGGGGCGAAAATAGCCCGTTTTTTGGCTGCTAGCGGCGAAAATTGGTCGATTTTTGGCCGGTTTTTTTGTGAAAATCGCCCGATTTTTGGACACTAGCGGTGAAAATCACCTGATTTTTTACCGCTAGCGGCAAAAATCGCGGGAATTTTGCCTGCTAGCGGCGAAGATCTCCCGATTTTTTTGGCGCTAGCTGCGAAATTCGCCCGATTTTTGGCGCTAGCTGCGAAATTCGCCCGATTTTTTCCCGCTACCGGCGAAAATCGCCCGATTTTGGGCCGCTAGCGGCGAAAATCGCGCAATTTTTGGCCGCTAGCTGCAAAAATCGCCCGTTTTTTGGCTGGTAGCTGCGAAAATCGCCCAATTTTTGGCCGCTAGTGGCGAAAATCGCCCGATTTTTTCCCGCTAGTGGTGAAACTCGCACGATGTTTGGCTGCTAACACGAAAATCGCCCGATTTTTTGGCGCTAGCTGCGACATTCGCGCAATTTTTTACTGCTACCAGTAAAAATCGCCCGATTTTTGGCCGCTAGCGGCGAAGATCGCGCAATTTTTGGCCGCTAGCGGCAAAAATCGCCATATTTTTGGCTAATAGCGGCGAAAATCGCCCAATTTTTGGCCGCTAGCGGCAAAAATCGCCCGATTTTGGGGCCTCTAGTGGCGAAAATTGCCTGATTTTTGGCCGCTAGCGGCGAAAAATGCCCGATTTTTGGCCGCTAGGGGCAAAAATAGCGCGATTTTTTGCCGTTAGCGGAAAAAATCGCCACATTTTGGCATCTAGCGTCCAAAATCGCCCGATTTTTGGCCGCTAGGGTAAAAAATCTCGCGATTTTTGGCCGCTAGCGGTGAGAATCGCCCGATTTTTGGGCCGCTAGCGGCGAAAATCGCCCGATTTTCGGCCTCTAGCGTCGAAAATCGCCCGATTTTTGGCCGCTAGGGGCGAAAATAGCCCGTTTTTTGGCTGTTAGCGGCGAAAATTGGTCGATTTTTGGCCGCTGACGGTGAAAAACGCCCGATTTTTGGCAGCTTACGGTGAAAAACGCCCGATTTTTGGACGCTAGGGGTGAAAATCGCCCGATTTCTGGCCGCCAGCGGCGAAAATACCCTGATTTTTGGCCGCTAGCGGCGAAAATCGCCCGGTTTTTGGCCGCTTGCGGCGAAAACCTCCCGAATTTTGGCACCTAGCGGCGAAAATCGCCCGATTTTTTGCCGCTACCTGCGAAAATAGCCCGATTTTTGGCCGCTAGTGGTGAAACTCGCACGATGTTTGGCCGCTAATGACGAAAATCGCCCGATTTTTTGGCGCTAGCTGCGACATTCGTCCGATTTTTGCCGCTAGCATCGAAAATCGCGCGAATTTTGCCGCTAGCGGCGAAAATAGCGCAATTTTTGGCCGCTAGCGGCAAAAATCGCCAGATTTTTGGCTAATAGCGGCAAAATTCGCTATTATTTGGCCGCTAGCGGAAAAACTCGCCCGATTTTGGGGCCGCTAGTTGCGAAAATTGCCCGATTTTTGGCCGCTAGCGGCGAGAATCGCGCGGTTTTTGGCCGCTAGCGGCGAAAATCGCGCAATTTTTGGCCGGTACCGGTAAAAATCGCCCGATTTTTGGCCGCTAGCGGCGAAAATCGCAAAATTTTTGGCCGCTTCCGGTAAAAATCGCCCGATTTTGGGCAGCTAGCGGCGAAAATCGCCCGATTTTTGCCCGCTAGCGGCGAAATTCGCCCGATTTTTGGCCGCTAGCGGCGAAAATCGCGCAAATTTCGACTGCTACCAGTAAAAATCGCCCGATTTTTGGCCGCTAGCGGCGAAAATCACCCGATTTCTGGCCGCTAGCGGCGAAAATCGAGCAATTTTTGACTGCTATCAGTAAAAATCGCCCGATTTTTGGCCGCTAGCGGCGAAAATCGCCCGATTTTTGGCCGCTAGCGGTGAAAATCGCCCGATTTTAGCCCGGTAGTTTTGAAATTCGCCGATTTTTGGCCGCTAGCGGCGAAAATCGCGCAATTTTTGGCTGTTATTGGTAAAAATCGCCCGATTTTTTGGCCGCTAGCGTCGAAAATCGCCCGATTCTTGGCCGCTAGGGGCGAAAATAGCTCGTTTTTTGGCTGCTAGCCGCGAACATTGGTCGATTTTTGGCCGCTAGCGGTGAAAATCGCCTGATTTTTGGACGCTAGCGGTGAAAATCGACCAATTTTTGACCGCTAGCGGCAAAAATCGCGCGAATTTTGCCCTCTAGCGGCAAAACTCGACCGATTTTTGCCCGCTACCGGCGAAAATCTCCCGATTTTTTGACGCTAGCTGTGAAATTCGCCGATTTTTGCCGCTAGCGGCGAAATTCGCCTGATTTTTGCCCGCTACCGGCGAAAATTGGTCGATTTTTGGCCGCTGACGGTGAAAAACGCCCGATTTTTGGCCGCTAACGGTGAAAAACGCCCGATTTTTGGCCGCTATCGGTGAAAATCGCCCGATTTTAGCCCGGTAGTTGTGAAATTCGCCCGATCGGGCGAATTTTTGGCCGATAGCGGCAAAAATCGCCCGATTTGGGGGCCGCTAGTTGCGAAAACTGCCCGATTTTTGGCCGCTAGGGGCAAAAATAGCGCGATTTTTTGCCGTTAGCGGAAAAAAATCGCCACATTTTGGCCTCTAGCGTCCAAAATCGCCCGATTTTTGGCCGCTAGGGTCAAAAATCTCCCTATTTTTGGCCGCTAGCGGCGAAAATAGCCCGATTTTTGGCCGCTAGCGGTAAAAATCGCCCGATTTTTGGCCGCTAGCAGCAAGAATCGCCCGATTTTTGGGCCACTAGCGGCGAAAATCGCCCGATTTTTGGTCGCTAGGGGCGAAAATAGCCCGTTTTTTGGCTGCTAGCCGCGAAAATTGGTCGATTTTTGGCCGCTAGCGGTGAAAATCGCCTGATTTTTGGACGCTAGCGGTGAAAATCGCCCTATTTTTTACCGCTAGTGGCAAAACTAGCGCGAATTTTGCCTGCTAGCGGCGAAAATCCCCCCAATTTTTTGGCGCTAGCTGTGAAATTCGCCCGATTTTTGCCGCTAGCGGTGAAAATCGCGAGAATTTTGCCGCTAGCTGTGAAAATTCGCCCGATTTTTGCCCGCTAACGGCGAAAATCGCCCGATTTTCGGCCTCTAGCGTCGAAAATCGGGCGATTTTTGGCCGCTAGGGTAAAAAATCGGGCGATTTTTGGTCGCTAGTGTCGAAAATCGGACGATTTTTGGCCGCTAGCGTTGAAAATCGGGCGATTTTTGGCCGCTAGCGGCGAAATTCGCCCGATTTTTGGCCGCTAGCGTTGAAAATCGCCCGATTTTTGGCCGCTAGCGGTGAAAATCGCCCGATTTTTGACCGCTATCGGTGAAAATCGCCCGATTTTAGCCCGGTAGTTGTGAAATTCGCCCGATTTTTGGCCGCTAGCGGCGAAAATCGCGCAATTTTTGGCTGCTATTGGTAAAAATCGCCCGATTTTTGGGCGGTAGCGGCGAAAATCGCACGGTTTTTGGGCGCTAGAGGCGAAAATCGCCCGAGTTTTGGCCGCTAGCGGCAAAATTAGCCCGATTTTTGGCCGCTACCGGTGAAAATCGCGCGATTTTTGACCGCAAGCGCCGAAATTCGCCCGATTTTTGGCCGCTACCGACGAAAATCGCGCGATTTTTGGCCGGTAGCGGCGAAAATCGAACGGTTTTTGTCCGCTAGCGGCGAAAATCACACGATTTTGGGCCGTTAGCGGCGAAAATCGCCCGATTTTTGCCCGCTAGCGTCGAAAATCGCGCGAATTTTGCCCGCTAGCGGCGAAATTCGCCCGATTTTTGGCCACTAGCGGTGAAAATCGCCCGATTTTAGCCCGGTAGATGTGAAATTTGCCCAATTTTTGGCCGCTAGATGCGAAAATCGCGCAATTTTTGGCTGCTATTGGTAAAAATTGCCCGATTTTTGGCCGCTAGCGGCGAAAATCGCCCGATTTTTGGCCGCTACCGGTGAAAATCGCGCGATTTTTTACCGCAAACGCCGAAATTCGCCCGATTTTTGGCCGCTACCGACGAAAATCGCGCGATTTTCGGCCGCTAGCGGCGAAAATCGAACGGTTTTTGGCCGCTAGCGGCGAAAATCACACGATTTTGGGCCGCTAGCGGCGAAATTCGCCCGATTTTTTCCCGCTACCTACGAAAATCGAGCAATTTTTGGCCGCTAGGGGCGAAAATAGCCCGTTTTTTTGGCCGCTAGCGGCGAAAATCGCGCAATTTTTTACTGCTACCAGTAAAAATCGCCCGATTTTTGGCCGCTAGCGGCGAAAATCACCCGATTTCTGGCCGCTAGCGGCGAAAATTGCGCAATTTTTGACTGCTACCAGTAAAAATCGCCCGATTTTTGGCCGCTAGCGGTGAAAATCGCTCGATTTTAGCCCGGTAGATGTGAAATTCGCCCGATTTTTGGCCGCTAGCGGCGAAAATCGCCCGATTTTTGGCGTCTAGCGGCGAAAATCGCGCAATTTTTGGCTGCTATTGGTAAAAATCGCCCGATTTTGGGCCGCTAGCGGCGAAAATCGCACGGTTTTTGGGCGCTAGCGGCGAAAATCGCCCGATTTTTGGCCGCTACCGACGAAAATCGCGCGATTTTTGGCCGCTAGCGGCGAAAATCGAACGGTTTTTGGCCGCTAACGGCGAAAATCGCCCGATTTTTTGGCGCTAGCTGCGACATTTGCCCGATTTTTGCCGCTAGCGGCGAAAATCGCGCGAATTTTGCCGCTAGCAGCGAAAATCGCGCAAATTTTGGCCGCTAGCGGCAAAAATCGCCCGATTTTTGGCTAATAGCGGCGAAATTCGCCCGATTTTTGGCCGCTAGCGGCGAAAATCGCGCAATTTTTGGCTGCTATTGATAAAAATCGCCAGATTTTTGGCCGCTAGCGGCGAAAATCGCACGATTTTTGGGCGCTAGCGGCGAAAATCGCCCGATTTTTGGCCGCTAGCGGCAAAATTCGCCCGATTTTTAGCCGCTACCGGCGAAAATCGCGCGATTTTTGACTGAAAGCGCCGAAATTCGCCCGATTTTTGGCCGCTACCGACGAAAATCGCGCGATTTTTGGCCGCTAGCGGCGAAAATCGAACGGTTTTTGCCCGCTAGCGTCGAAAATCGCGCGAATTTTGCCCGCTAGCGGCGAAATTCGCCCGATTTTTGGCCGCTTGCGGCAAAATTCGCCCGATTTTTTAGCCGCTACCGGCGAAAATCGCGCGATTTTTGACTGAAAGCGCCGAAATTCGCCCGATTTTTGGCCGCTACCGACGAAAATCGCGCGATTTTTGGCCGCTAGCGGCGAAAATCGAACGGTTTTTGCCCGCTAGCGTCGAAAATCGCGCGAATTTTGCCCGCTAGCGGCGAAATTCGCCCGATTTTTGGCCGCTAGCGGCAAAATTCGCCCGATTTTTAGCCGCTACCGGCGAAAATCGCGCGATTTTTGACTGACAGCGGCGAAATTCGCCCGATTTTTTGCCGCTACCGACGAAAATCGCGCGATTTTTGGCCGCTAGGGGCGAAAATAGCCCGTTTTTTGGCTGCTAGCGGCGAAAATTGGTCGATTTTTGGCCGGTTTTTTTGTGAAAATCGCCCGATTTTTGGACACTAGCGGTGAAAATCACCTGATTTTTGACCGCTAGCGGTGAAAATCACCTGATTTTTGACCGCTAGCGGCAAAAATCGCGGGAATTTTGGCCGCTAGCGGCGAAGATCTCCCGATTTTTTTGGCGCTAGCTGCGAAATTCGCCCGATTTTTGCCGCTAGCGGCGAAATTCGCCCGATTTTTGCCCGCTACCGGCGAAAATCGCCCGATTTTGGGCCGCTAGCGGCGAAAATCGCGCAATTTTTGGCCGCTAGCTGCAAAAATCGCCCGTTTTTTGGCTGGTAGCTGCGAAAATCGCCCAATTTTTGGCCGCTAGTGGCGAAAATCGCCCGATTTTTTGCCGCTAGTGGTGAAACTCGCACGGTGTTTGGCCGCTAACACGAAAATCGCCCGATTTTTTGGCGCTAGCTGCGACATTCGCGCAATTTTTTACTGCTACCAGTAAAAATCGCCCGATTTTTGGCCGCTAGCGGCGAAAATCGCGCAATTTTTGGCCGCTAGCGGCAAAAATCGCCATATTTTTGGCTAATAGCGGCGAAAATCGCCCAATTTTTGGCCGCTAGCGGCAAAAATCGCCCGATTTTGGGGCCTCTAGTGGCGAAAATTGCCTGATTTTTGGCCGCTAGCGGCGAAAAATGCCCGATTTTTGGCCGCTAGGGGCAAAAATAGCGCGATTTTTTGCCGTTAGCGGAAAAAATCGCCACATTTTGGCATCTAACGTCCAAAATCGCACGATTTTTGGCCGCTAGGGTAAAAAATCTCGCGATTTTTGGCCGCTAGCGGTGAGAATCGCCCGATTTTTGGGCCGCTAGCGGCGAAAATCGCCCGATTTTCGGCCTCTAGCGTCGAAAATCGCCCGATTTTTGGCCGCTAGGGGCGAAAATAGCCCGTTTTTTGGCTGTTAGCGGCGAAAATTGGTCGATTTTTGGCCGCTGACGGTGAAAAACGCCCGATTTTTGGCCGCTTACGGTGAAAAACGCCCGATTTTTGGACGCTAGCGGTGAAAATCGCCCGATTTCTGGCCGCCAGCGGCGAAAATAGCCTGATTTTTGGCCGCTAGCGGCGAAAATCGCCCGGTTTTTGGCCGCTTGCGGCGAAAACCTCCCGAATTTTGGTACCTAGCGGCGAAAATCGCCCGATTTTTTGCCGCTACCTGCGAAAATAGCCCGATTTTTGGCCGCTACCGACGAAAATCGCGCGATTTTTGGCCGGTAGCGGCGAAAATCGAACGGTTTTTGTCCGCTAGCGGCGAAAATCACACGATTTTGGGCCGTTAGCGGCGAAAATCGCCCGATTTTTGCCCGCTAGCGTCGAAAATCGCGCGAATTTTGCCCGCTAGCGGCGAAATTCGCCCGATTTTAGGCTACTAGCGGTGAAAATCACCCGATTTTAGCACGGTAGATGTGAAATTTGCCCGATTTTTGGCCGCTAGATGCGAAAATCGCGCAATTTTTGGATGCTATTGGTAAAAATTGCCCGATTTTTGGCCGCTAGCGGCGAAAATCGCCCGATTTTTGGCCGCTACCGGTGAAAATCGCGCGATTTTTTACCATAAGCGCCGAAATTCGCCCGATTTTTGGCCGCTACCGACGAAAATCGCGCGATTTTCGGCCGCTAGCGGCGAAAATCGAACGGTTTTTGGCCGCTAGCGGCGAAAATCACACGATTTTGGGCCGCTAGCGGCGAAATTCGCCCGATTTTTTCCCGCTACCTACGAAAATCGAGCAATTTTTGGCCGCTAGGGGCGAAAATAGCCCGTTTTTTGGCCGCTAGCGGCGAAAATCGCGCAATTTTTTACTGCTACCAGTAAAAATCGCCCGATTTTTGACCGCTAGCGGCGAAAATCACCCGATTTCTGGCCGCTAGCGGCGAAAATTGCGCAATTTTTGACTGCTACCAGTAAAAATCGCCCGATTTTTGGCCGCTAGCGGTGAAAATCGCCCGATTTTAGCCCGGTAGATGTGAAATTCGCCCGATTTTTGGCCGCTAGCGGCGAAAATCGCCCGATTTTTGGCGTCTAGCGGCGAAAATCGCGCAATTTTTGGCTGCTATTGGTAAAAATCGCCCGATTTTGGGCCGCTAGCGGCGAAAATCGCACGATTTTTGGGCGCTAGCGGCGAAAATCGCCCGATTTTTGGCCGCTAGCGGCAAAATTCGCCCGATTTTTAGCCGCTACCGGCGAAAATCGCGCGATTTTTGACTGAAAGCGCCGAAATTCGCCCGATTTTTGGCCGCTACCGACGAAAATCGCGCGATTTTTGGCCGCTAGCGGCGAAAATCGAACGGTTTTTGCCCGCTAGCGTCGAAAATCGCGCGAATTTTGCCGCTAGCGGCGAAATTCGCCCGATTTTTGGCCGCTAGCGGCAAAATTCGCCCGATTTTTAGCCGCTACCGGCGAAAATCGCGCGATTTTTGACTGAAAGCGCTGAAATTCGCCCGATTTTTGGCCGCTACCGACGAAAATCGCGCGATTTTTGGCCGCTAGCGGCGAAAATCGAACGGTTTTTGCCCGCTAGCGTCGAAAATCGCGCGAATTTTGCCCGCTAGCGGCGAAATTCGCCCGATTTTTGGCCACTAGCGGCAAAATTCGCCCGATTTTTAGCCGCTACCGGCGAAAATCGCGCGAATTTTGACTGAAAGCGCCGAAATTCGCCCGATTTTTGGCCGCTACTGACGAAAATCGCGCGATTTTTGGCCGCTAGCGGCGAAAATCGAACGGTTTTTGCCCGCTAGCGTCGAAAATCGCGCGAATTTTGCCCGCTAGCGGCGAAATTCGCCCGATTTTTTGCCGCTACCTACGAAAATCGAGCAATTTTTGGCCGCTAGGGGCGAAAATAGCCCGTTTTTTGGCTGCTAGCGGCGAAAATTGGTCGATTTTTGGCCGGTTTTTTTGTGAAAATCGCCCGATTTTTGGACACTAGCGGTGAAAATCACCTGATTTTTTACCGCTAGCGGCAAAAATCGCGGGAATTTTGCCTGCTAGCGGCGAAGATCTCCCGATTTTTTTGGCGCTAGCTGCGAAATTCGCCCGATTTTTGGCGCTAGCTGCGAAATTCGCCCGATTTTTTCCCGCTACCGGCGAAAATCGCCCGATTTTGGGCCGCTAGCGGCGAAAATCGCGCAATTTTTGGCCGCTAGCTGCAAAAATCGCCCGTTTTTTTGGCTGGTAGCTGCGAAAATCGCCCAATTTTTGGCCGCTAGTGGCGAAAATCGCCCGATTTTTTCCCGCTAGTGGTGAAACTCGCACGATGTTTGGCTGCTAACACGAAAATCGCCCGATTTTTTGGCGCTAGCTGCGACATTCGCGCAATTTTTTACTGCTACCAGTAAAAATCGCCCGATTTTTGGCCGCTAGCGGCGAAGATCGCGCAATTTTTGGCCGCTAGCGGCAAAAATCGCCATATTTTTGGCTAATAGCGGCGAAAATCGCCCAATTTTTGGCCGCTAGCGGCAAAAATCGCCCGATTTTGGGGCCTCTAGTGGCGAAAATTGCCTGATTTTTGGCCGCTAGCGGCGAAAAATGCCCGATTTTTGGCCGCTAGGGGCAAAAATAGCGCGATTTTTTGCCGTTAGCGGAAAAAATCGCCACATTTTGGCATCTAGCGTCCAAAATCGCCCGATTTTTGGCCGCTAGGGTAAAAAATCTCGCGATTTTTGGCCGCTAGCGGTGAGAATCGCCCGATTTTTGGGCCGCTAGCGGCGAAAATCGCCCGATTTTCGGCCTCTAGCGTCGAAAATCGCCCGATTTTTGGCCGCTAGGGGCGAAAATAGCCCGTTTTTTGGCTGTTAGCGGCGAAAATTGGTCGATTTTTGGCCGCTGACGGTGAAAAACGCCCGATTTTTGGCAGCTTACGGTGAAAAACGCCCGATTTTTGGACGCTAGGGGTGAAAATCGCCCGATTTCTGGCCGCCAGCGGCGAAAATACCCTGATTTTTGGCCGCTAGCGGCGAAAATCGCCCGGTTTTTGGCCGCTTGCGGCGAAAACCTCCCGAATTTTGGCACCTAGCGGCGAAAATCGCCCGATTTTTTGCCGCTACCTGCGAAAATAGCCCGATTTTTGGCCGCTAGTGGTGAAACTCGCACGATGTTTGGCCGCTAATGACGAAAATCGCCCGATTTTTTGGCGCTAGCTGCGACATTCGTCCGATTTTTGCCGCTAGCATCGAAAATCGCGCGAATTTTGCCGCTAGCGGCGAAAATAGCGCAATTTTTGGCCGCTAGCGGCAAAAATCGCCAGATTTTTGGCTAATAGCGGCAAAATTCGCTATTATTTGGCCGCTAGCGGAAAAACTCGCCCGATTTTGGGGCCGCTAGTTGCGAAAATTGCCCGATTTTTGGCCGCTAGCGGCGAGAATCGCGCGGTTTTTGGCCGCTAGCGGCGAAAATCGCGCAATTTTTGGCCGGTACCGGTAAAAATCGCCCGATTTTTGGCCGCTAGCGGCGAAAATCGCAAAATTTTTGGCCGCTTCCGGTAAAAATCGCCCGATTTTGGGCAGCTAGCGGCGAAAATCGCCCGATTTTTGCCCGCTAGCGGCGAAATTCGCCCGATTTTTGGCCGCTAGCGGCGAAAATCGCGCAAATTTCGACTGCTACCAGTAAAAATCGCCCGATTTTTGGCCGCTAGCGGCGAAAATCACCCGATTTCTGGCCGCTAGCGGCGAAAATCGAGCAATTTTTGACTGCTATCAGTAAAAATCGCCCGATTTTTGGCCGCTAGCGGCGAAAATCGCCCGATTTTTGGCCGCTAGCGGTGAAAATCGCCCGATTTTAGCCCGGTAGTTTTGAAATTCGCCGATTTTTGGCCGCTAGCGGCGAAAATCGCGCAATTTTTGGCTGTTATTGGTAAAAATCGCCCGATTTTTGGCCGCTAGCGTCGAAAATCGCCCGATTCTTGGCCGCTAGGGGCGAAAATAGCTCGTTTTTTGGCTGCTAGCCGCGAACATTGGTCGATTTTTGGCCGCTAGCGGTGAAAATCGCCTGATTTTTGGACGCTAGCGGTGAAAATCGACCAATTTTTGACCGCTAGCGGCAAAAATCGCGCGAATTTTGCCCTCTAGCGGCAAAACTCGACCGATTTTTGCCCGCTACCGGCGAAAATCTCCCGATTTTTTGACGCTAGCTGTGAAATTCGCCGATTTTTGCCGCTAGCGGCGAAATTCGCCTGATTTTTGCCCGCTACCGGCGAAAATTGGTCGATTTTTGGCCGCTGACGGTGAAAAACGCCCGATTTTTGGCCGCTAACGGTGAAAAACGCCCGATTTTTGGCCGCTATCGGTGAAAATCGCCCGATTTTAGCCCGGTAGTTGTGAAATTCGCCCGATCGGGCGAATTTTTGGCCGATAGCGGCAAAAATCGCCCGATTTGGGGGCCGCTAGTTGCGAAAACTGCCCGATTTTTGGCCGCTAGGGGCAAAAATAGCGCGATTTTTTGCCGTTAGCGGAAAAAATCGCCACATTTTGGCCTCTAGCGTCCAAAATCGCCCGATTTTTGGCCGCTAGGGTCAAAAATCTCCCTATTTTTGGCCGCTAGCGGCGAAAATAGCCCGATTTTTGGCCGCTAGCGGTAAAAATCGCCCGATTTTTGGCCGCTAGCAGCAAGAATCGCCCGATTTTTGGGCCACTAGCGGCGAAAATCGCCCGATTTTTGGTCGCTAGGGGCGAAAATAGCCCATTTTTTGGCTGCTAGCCGCGAAAATTGGTCGATTTTTGGCCGCTAGCGGTGAAAATCGCCTGATTTTTGGACGCTAGCGGTGAAAATCGCCCTATTTTTTACCGCTAGTGGCAAAACTAGCGCGAATTTTGCCTGCTAGCGGCGAAAATCCCCCCAATTTTTTGGCGCTAGCTGTGAAATTCGCCCGATTTTTGCCGCTAGCGGTGAAAATCGCGCGAATTTTGCCGCTAGCTGTGAAAATTCGCCCGATTTTTGCCCGCTAACGGCGAAAATCGCCCGATTTTCGGCCTCTAGCGTCGAAAATCGGGCGATTTTTGGCCGCTAGGGTAAAAAATCGGGCGATTTTTGGTCGCTAGTGTCGAAAATCGGACGATTTTTGGCCGCTAGCGTTGAAAATCGGGCGATTTTTGGCCGCTAGCGGCGAAATTCGCCCGATTTTTGGCCGCTAGCGTTGAAAATCGCCCGATTTTTGGCCGCTAGCGGTGAAAATCGCCCGATTTTTGACCGCTATCGGTGAAAATCGCCCGATTTTAGCCCGGTAGTTGTGAAATTCGCCCGATTTTTGGCCGCTAGCGGCGAAAATCGCGCAATTTTTGGCTGCTATTGGTAAAAATCGCCCGATTTTTGGGCGGTAGCGGCGAAAATCACACGGTTTTTGGGCGCTAGCGGCGAAAATCGCCCGAGTTTTGGCCGCTAGCGGCAAAATTAGCCCGATTTTTGGCCGCTACCGGTGAAAATCGCGCGATTTTTGACCGCAAGCGCCGAAATTCGCCCGATTTTTGGCCGCTACCGACGAAAATCGCGCGATTTTTGGCCGGTAGCGGCGAAAATCGAACGGTTTTTGTCCGCTAGCGGCGAAAATCACACGATTTTGGGCCGTTAGCGGCGAAAATCGCCCGATTTTTGCCCGCTAGCGTCGAAAATCGCGCGAATTTTGCCCGCTAGCGGCGAAATTCGCCCGATTTTTGGCCACTAGCGGTGAAAATCGCCCGATTTTAGCCCGGTAGATGTGAAATTTGCCCGATTTTTGGCCGCTAGATGCGAAAATCGCGCAATTTTTGGCTGCTATTGGTAAAAATTGCCCGATTTTTGGCCGCTAGCGGCGAAAATCGCCCGATTTTTGGCCGCTACCGGTGAAAATCGCGCGATTTTTTACCGCAAACGCCGAAATTCGCCCGATTTTTGGCCGCTACCGACGAAAATCGCGCGATTTTCGGCCGCTAGCGGCGAAAATCGAACGGTTTTTGGCCGCTAGCGGCGAAAATCACACGATTTTGGGCCGCTAGCGGCGAAATTCGCCCGATTTTTTCCCGCTACCTACGAAAATCGAGCAATTTTTGGCCGCTAGGGGCGAAAATAGCCCGTTTTTTGGCCGCTAGCGGCGAAAATCGCGCAATTTTTTACTGCTACCAGTAAAAATCGCCCGATTTTTGGCCGCTAGCGGCGAAAATCACCCGATTTCTGGCCGCTAGCGGCGAAAATTGCGCAATTTTTGACTGCTACCAGTAAAAATCGCCCGATTTTTGGCCGCTAGCGGTGAAAATCGCCCGATTTTAGCCCGGTAGATGTGAAATTCGCCCGATTTTTGGCCGCTAGCGGCGAAAATCGCCCGATTTTTGGCGTCTAGCGGCGAAAATCGCGCAATTTTTGGCTGCTATTGGTAAAAATCGCCCGATTTTGGGCCGCTAGCGGCGAAAATCGCACGGTTTTTGGGCGCTAGCGGCGAAAATCGCCCGATTTTTGGCCGCTACCGACGAAAATCGCGCGATTTTTGGCCGCTAGCGGCGAAAATCGAACGGTTTTTGGCCGCTAACGGCGAAAATCGCCCGATTTTTTGGCGCTAGCTGCGACATTTGCCCGATTTTTGCCGCTAGCGGCGAAAATCGCGCGAATTTTGCCGCTAGCAGCGAAAATCGCGCAAATTTTGGCCGCTAGCGGCAAAAATCGCCCGATTTTTGGCTAATAGCGGCGAAATTCGCCCGATTTTTGGCCGCTAGCGGCGAAAATCGCGCAATTTTTGGCTGCTATTGATAAAAATCGCCAGATTTTTGGCCGCTAGCGGCGAAAATCGCACGATTTTTGGGCGCTAGCGGCGAAAATCGCCCGATTTTTGGCCGCTAGCGGCAAAATTCGCCCGATTTTTAGCCGCTACCGGCGAAAATCGCGCGATTTTTGACTGAAAGCGCCGAAATTCGCCCGATTTTTGGCCGCTACCGACGAAAATCGCGCGATTTTTGGCCGCTAGCGGCGAAAATCGAACGGTTTTTGCCCGCTAGCGTCGAAAATCGCGCGAATTTTGCCCGCTAGCGGCGAAATTCGCCCGATTTTTGGCCGCTTGCGGCAAAATTCGCCCGATTTTTAGCCGCTACCGGCGAAAATCGCGCGATTTTTGACTGAAAGCGCCGAAATTCGCCCGATTTTTGGCCGCTACCGACGAAAATCGCGCGATTTTTGGCCGCTAGCGGCGAAAATCGAACGGTTTTTTGCCCGCTAGCGTCGAAAATCGCGCGAATTTTGCCCGCTAGCGGCGAAATTCGCCCGATTTTTGGCCGCTAGCGGCAAAATTCGCCCGATTTTTAGCCGCTACCGGCGAAAATCGCGCGATTTTTGACTGACAGCGGCGAAATTCGCCCGATTTTTTGCCGCTACCGACGAAAATCGCGCGATTTTTGGCCGCTAGGGGCGAAAATAGCACGTTTTTTGGCTGCTAGCGGCGAAAATTGGTCGATTTTTGGCCGGTTTTTTTGTGAAAATCGCCCGATTTTTGGACACTAGCGGTGAAAATCACCTGATTTTTGACCGCTAGCGGTGAAAATCACCTGATTTTTGACCGCTAGCGGCAAAAATCGCGGGAATTTTGCCCGCTAGCGGCGAAGATCTCCCGATTTTTTTGGCGCTAGCTGCGAAATTCGCCCGATTTTTGCCGCTAGCGGCGAAATTCGCCCGATTTTTGCCCGCTACCGGCGAAAATCGCCCGATTTTGGGCCGCTAGCGGCGAAAATCGCGCAATTTTTGGCCGCTAGCTGCAAAAATCGCCCGTTTTTTGGCTGGTAGCTGCGAAAATCGCCCAATTTTTGGCCGCTAGTGGCGAAAATCGCCCGATTTTTTGCCGCTAGTGGTGAAACTCGCACGGTGTTTGGCCGCTAACACGAAAATCGCCCGATTTTTTGGCGCTAGCTGCGACATTCGCGCAATTTTTTACTGCTACCAGTAAAAATCGCCCGATTTTTGGCCGCTAGCGGCGAAAATCGCGCAATTTTTGGCCGCTAGCGGCAAAAATCGCCATATTTTTGGCTAATAGCGGCGAAAATCGCCCAATTTTTGGCCGCTAGCGGCAAAAATCGCCCGATTTTGGGGCCTCTAGTGGCGAAAATTGCCTGATTTTTGGCCGCTAGCGGCGAAAAATGCCCGATTTTTGGCCGCTAGGGGCAAAAATAGCGCGATTTTTTGCCGTTAGCGGAAAAAATCGCCACATTTTGGCATCTAGCGTCCAAAATCGCCCGATTTTTGGCCGCTAGGGTAAAAAATCTCGCGATTTTTGGCCGCTAGCGGTGAGAATCGCCCGATTTTTGGGCCGCTAGCGGCGAAAATCGCCCGATTTTCGGCCTCTAGCGTCGAAAATCGCCCGATTTTTGGCCGCTAGGGGCGAAAATAGCCCGTTTTTTGGCTGTTAGCGGCGAAAATTGGTCGATTTTTGGCCGCTGACGGTGAAAAACGCCCGATTTTTGGCCGCTTACGGTGAAAAACGCCCGATTTTTGGACGCTAGCGGTGAAAATCGCCCGATTTCTGGCCGCCAGCGGCGAAAATAGCCTGATTTTTGGCCGCTAGCGGCGAAAATCGCCCGGTTTTTGGCCGCTTGCGGCGAAAACCTCCCGAATTTTGGCACCTAGCGGCGAAAATCGCCCGATTTTTTGCCGCTACCTGCGAAAATAGCCCGATTTTTGGCCGCTAGTGGTGAAACTCGCACGATGTTTGGCCGCTAATGACGAAAATCGCCCGATTTTTTGGCGCTAGCTGCGACATTCGTCCGATTTTTGCCGCTAGCATCGAAAATCGCGCGAATTTTGCCGCTAGCGGCGAAAATAGCGCAATTTTTGGCCGCTAGCGGCAAAAATCGCCAGATTTTTGGCTAATAGCGGCAAAATTCGCTATTATTTGGCCGCTAGCGGAAAAACTCGCCCGATTTTGGGGCCGCTAGTTGCGAAAATTGCCCGATTTTTGGCCGCTAGCGGCGAGAATCGCGCGGTTTTTGGCCGCTAGCGGCGAAAATCGCGCAATTTTTGGCCGGTACCGGTAAAAATCGCCCGATTTTTGGCCGCTAGCGGCGAAAATCGCAAAATTTTTGGCCGCTTCCGGTAAAAATCGCCCGATTTTGGGCAGCTAGCGGCGAAAATCGCCCGATTTTTTGCCCGCTAGCGGCGAAATTCGCCCGATTTTTGGCCGCTAGCGGCGAAAATCGCGCAAATTTCGACTGCTACCAGTAAAAATCGCCCGATTTTTGGCCGCTAGCGGCGAAAATCACCCGATTTCTGGCCGCTAGCGGCGAAAATCGAGCAATTTTTGACTGCTATCAGTAAAAATCGCCCGATTTTTGGCCGCTAGCGGCGAAAATCGCCCGATTTTTGGCCTCTAGCGGTGAAAATCGCCCGATTTTAGCCCGGTAGTTTTGAAATTCGCCGATTTTTGGCCGCTAGCGGCGAAAATCGCGCAATTTTTGGCTGTTATTGGTAAAAATCGCCCGATTTTTGGCCGCTAGCGTCGAAAATCGCCCGATTCTTGGCCGCTAGGGGCGAAAATAGCTCGTTTTTTTGGCTGCTAGCCGCGAACATTGGTCGATTTTTGGCCGCTAGCGGTGAAAATCGCCTGATTTTTGGACGCTAGCGGTGAAAATCGACCAATTTTTGACCGCTAGCGGCAAAAATCGCGCGAATTTTGCCCTCTAGCGGCAAAACTCGACCGATTTTTGCCCGCTACCGGCGAAAATCTCCCGATTTTTTGACGCTAGCTGTGAAATTCGCCGATTTTTGCCGCTAGCGGCGAAATTCGCCTGATTTTTGCCCGCTACCGGCGAAAATTGGTCGATTTTTGGCCGCTGACGGTGAAAAAACGCCCGATTTTTGGCCGCTAACGGTGAAAAACGCCCGATTTTTGGCCGCTATCGGTGAAAATCGCCCGATTTTAGCCCGGTAGTTGTGAAATTCGCCCGATCGGGCGAATTTTTGGCCGATAGCGGCAAAAATCGCCCGATTTGGGGGCCGCTAGTTGCGAAAACTGCCCGATTTTTGGCCGCTAGGGGCAAAAATAGCGCGATTTTTTGCCGTTAGCGGAAAAAATCGCCACATTTTGGCCTCTAGCGTCCAAAATCGCCCGATTTTTGGCCGCTAGGGTCAAAAATCTCCCTATTTTTGGCCGCTAGCGGCGAAAATAGCCCGATTTTTGGCCGCTAGCGGTAAAAATCGCCCGATTTTTGGCCGCTAGCAGCAAGAATCGCCCGATTTTTGGGCCACTAGCGGCGAAAATCGCCCGATTTTTGGCCGCTAGGGGCGAAAATAGCCCGTTTTTTGGCTGCTAGCCGCGAAAATTGGTCGATTTTTGGCCGCTAGCGGTGAAAATCGCCTGATTTTTGGACGCTAGCGGTGAAAATCGCCCTATTTTTTACTGCTAGTGGCAAAACTAGCGCGAATTTTGCCTGCTAGCGGCGAAAATCCCCCCAATTTTTTGGCGCTAGCTGTGAAATTCGCCCGATTTTTGCCGCTAGCGGTGAAAATCGCGCGAATTTTGCAGCTAGCTGTGAAAATTCGCCCGATTTTTGCCCGCTAACGGCGAAAATCGCCCGATTTTCGGCCTCTAGCGTCGAAAATCGGGCGATTTTTGGCCGCTAGGGTAAAAAATCGGGCGATTTTTGGTCGCTAGTGTCGAAAATCGGACGATTTTTGGCCGCTAGCGTTGAAAATCGGGCGATTTTTGGCCGCTAGCGGCGAAATTCGCCCGATTTTTGGCCGCTAGCGCGAAAATCGCCCGATTTTTGGCCGCTAGCGGTGAAAATCGCCCGATTTTTGACCGCTATCGGTGAAAATCGCCCGATTTTAGCCCGGTAGTTGTGAAATTCGCCCGATTTTTGGCCGCTAGCGGCGAAAATCGCGCAATTTTTGGCTGCTATTGGTAAAAATCGCCCGATTTTTGGCCGGTAGCGGCGAAAATCGCACGGTTTTTGGGCGCTAGCGGCGAAAATCGCCCGAGTTTTGGCCGCTAGCGGCAAAATTAGCCCGATTTTTGGCCGCTACCGGTGAAAATCGCGCGATTTTTGACCGCAAGCGCCGAAATTCGCCCGATTTTTGGCCGCTACCGACGAAAATCGCGCGATTTTTGGCCGGTAGCGGCGAAAAATCGAACGGTTTTTGTCCGCTAGCGGCGAAAATCACACGATTTTGGGCCGTTAGCGGCGAAAATCGCCCGATTTTTGCCCGCTTAGCGTTCGAAAATCGCGCGAATTTTGCCCGCTAGCGGCGAAATTCGCCCGATTTTTGGCCACTAGCGGTGAAAATCGCCCGATTTTAGCCCGGTAGATGTGAAATTTGCCCGAATTTTTGGCCGCTAGATGCGAAAATCGCGCAATTTTTGGCTGCTATTGGTAAAAATTGCCCGATTTTTGGCCGCTAGCGGCGAAAATCGCCCGATTTTTGGCCGCTACCGGTGAAAATCGCGCGATTTTTTACCGCAAGCGCCGAAATTCGCCCGATTTTTGGCCGCTACCGACGAAAATCGCGCGATTTTCGGCCGCTAGCGGCGAAAATCGAACGGTTTTTGGCCGCTAGCGGCGAAAATCACACGATTTTGGGCCGCTAGCGGCGAAATTCGCCCGATTTTTTCCCGCTACCTACGAAAATCGAGCAATTTTTGGCCGCTAGGGGCGAAAATAGCCCGTTTTTTGGCCGCTAGCGGCGAAAATCGCGCAATTTTTTACTGCTACCAGTAAAAATCGCCCGATTTTTGGCCGCTAGCGGCGAAAATCACCCGATTTCTGGCCGCTAGCGGCGAAAATTGCGCAATTTTTGACTGCTACCAGTAAAAATCGCCCGATTTTTGGCCGCTAGCGGTGAAAATCGCCCGATTTTAGCCCGGTAGATGTGAAATTCGCCCGATTTTTGGCCGCTAGCGGCGAAAATCGCCCGATTTTTGGCGTCTAGCGGCGAAAATCGCGCAATTTTTGGCTGCTATTGGTAAAAATCGCCCGATTTTGGGCCGCTAGCGGCGAAAATCGCACGGTTTTTGGGCGCTAGCGGCGAAAATCGCCCGATTTTTGGCCGCTACCGACGAAAATCGCGCGATTTTTGGCCGCTAGCGGCGAAAATCGAACGGTTTTTGGCCGCTAACGGCGAAAATCGCCCGATTTTTTGGCGCTAGCTGCGACATTTGCCCGATTTTTGCCGCTAGCGGCGAAAATCGCGCGAATTTTGCCGCTAGCAGCGAAAATCGCGCAAATTTTGGCCGCTAGCGGCAAAAATCGCCCGATTTTTGGCTAATAGCGGCGAAATTCGCCCGATTTTTGGCCGCTAGCGGCGAAAATCGCGCAATTTTTGGCTGCTATTGATAAAAATCGCCAGATTTTTGGCCGCTAGCGGCGAAAATCGCACGATTTTTGGGCGCTAGCGGCGAAAATCGCCCGATTTTTGGCCGCTAGCGGCAAAATTCGCCCGATTTTTAGCCGCTACCGGCGAAAATCGCGCGATTTTTGACTGAAAAGCGCCGAAATTCGCCCGATTTTTGGCCGCTACCGACGAAAATCGCGCGATTTTTGGCCGCTAGCGGCGAAAATCGAACGGTTTTTGCCCGCTAGCGTCGAAAATCGCGCGAATTTTGCCCGCTAGCGGCGAAATTCGCCCGATTTTTGGCCGCTAGCGGCAAAATTCGCCCGATTTTTAGCCGCTACCGGCGAAAATTCGCGCGATTTTGACTGAAAAGCGCCGAAATTCGCCCGATTTTTGGCCGCTACCGACGAAAATCGCGCGATTTTTGGCCGCTAGCGGCGAAAATCGAACGGTTTTTGCCCGCTAGCGTCGAAAATCGCGCGAATTTTGCCCGCTAGCGGCGAAATTCGCCCGATTTTTGGCCGCTAGCGGCAAAATTCGACCGATTTTTTAGCCGCTACCGGCGAAAATCGCGCGATTTTTGACTGACAGCGGCGAAATTCGCCCGATTTTTGCCGCTACCGACGAAAATCGCGCGATTTTGGCCGATAGGGGCGAAAATAGCCCGTTTTTTGGCTGCTCAGCGGCGAAAATTGGTCGATTTTTGGCCGGTTTTTTTTGTGAAAATCGCCCGATTTTTGGACACTAGCGGTGAAAATCACCTGATTTTTGACCGCTAGCGGTGAAAATCACCTGATTTTTTACCGCTAGCGGCAAAAATCGCGGGAATTTTGCCCGCTAGCGGCGAAGATCTCCCGATTTTTTTGGCGCTAGCTGCGAAATTCGCCCGATTTTTGCCGCTATGCGGCGAAATTCGCCCGATTTTTTGCCCGCTACCGGCGAAAATCGCCCGATTTTGGGCCGCTAGCGGCGAAAATCGCGCAATTTTTGGCCGCTAGCTGCAAAAATCGCCCGTTTTTTGGCTGGTAGCTGCGAAATCGCCCAATTTTTGGCCGCTAGTGGCGAAAATCGCCCGATTTTTTGCCGCTAGTGGTGAAACTCGCACGGATGTTTGGCCGCTAACACGAAAATCGCCCGATTTTTTGGCGCTAGCTGCGACATTCGCGCAATTTTTTACTGCTACCAGTAAAAATCGCCCGATTTTTTGGCCGCTAGCGGCGAAAATCGCGCAATTTTTGGCCGCTAGCGCAAAAATCGCCATTTTTGGGCCACTAGCGGCGAAAATCGCCCGATTTTTGGCCGCTAGGGGCGAAAATAGCCCGTTTTTTGGCTGCTAGCCGCGAAAATTGGTCGATTTTTGGCCGCTAGCGGTGAAAATCGCCTGATTTTTGGACGCTAGCGGTGAAAATCGCCCTATTTTTTACCGCTAGTGGCAAAACTAGCGCGAATTTTGCCTGCTAGCGGCGAAAATCCCCCCAATTTTTTGGCGCTAGCTGTGAAATTCGCCCGATTTTTGCCGCTAGCGGTGAAAATCGCGCGAATTTTGCCGCTAGCTGTGAAAATTCGCCCGATTTTTGCCCGCTAACGGCGAAAATCGCCCGATTTTTGGCCTCTAGCGTCGAAAATCGGGCGATTTTTGGCCGCTAGGGTAAAAAATCGGGCGATTTTTGGTCGCTAGTGTCGAAAATCGGACGATTTTTGGCCGCTAGCGTTGAAAATCGGGCGATTTTTGGCCGCTAGCGGCGAAATTCGCCCGATTTTTGGCCGCTAGCGGCGAAAATCGCCCGATTTTTGGCCGCTAGCGGTGAAAATCGCCCGATTTTTGACCGCTATCGGTGAAAATCGCCCGATTTTAGCCCGGTAGTTGTGAAATTCGCCCGATTTTTGGCCGCTAGCGGCGAAAATCGCGCAATTTTTGGCTGCTATTGGTAAAAACCGCCCGATTTTGGCCGGTAGCGGCGAAAATCGCACGGTTTTTGGGCGCTGCGGCGAAAATCGCCCGAGTTTTGGCCGCTAGCGGCAAAATTAGCCCGATTTTTGGCCGCTACCGGTGAAAATCGCGCGATTTTTGACCGCAAGCGCCGAAATTCGCCCGATTTTTGGCCGCTACCGACGAAAATCGCGCGATTTTTGGCCGGTAGCGGCGAAAATCGAACGGTTTTTGTCCGCTAGCGGCGAAAATCACACGATTTTGGGCCGTTAGCGGCGAAAATCGCCCGATTTTTGCCCGCTAGCGTCGAAAATCGCGCGAATTTTGCCCGCTAGCGGCGAAATTCGCCCGATTTTTGGCCACTAGCGGTGAAAATCGCCCGATTTTAGCCGGTAGATGTGAAATTTGCCCGATTTTTGGCCGCTAGATGCGAAAATCGCGCAATTTTTGGCTGCTATTGGTAAAAATTGCCCGATTTTTGGCCGCTAGCGGCGAAAATCGCCCGATTTTTGGCCGCTACCGGTGAAAATCGCGCGATTTTTTACCGCAAGCGCCGAAATTCGCCCGATTTTTGGCCGCTACCGACGAAAATCGCGCGATTTTCGGCCGCTAGCGGCGAAAATCGAACGGTTTTTGGCCGCTAGCGGCGAAAATCACACGATTTTGGGCCGCTAGCGGCGAAATTCGCCCGATTTTTTCCCGCTACCTACGAAAATCGAGCAATTTTTGGCCGCTAGGGGCGAAAATAGCCCGTTTTTTGGCCGCTAGCGGCGAAAATCGCGCAATTTTTTACTGCTACCAGTAAAAATCGCCCGATTTTTGGCCGCTAGCGGCGAAAATCACCCGATTTCTGGCCGCTAGCGGCGAAAATTGCGCAATTTTTGACTGCTACCAGTAAAAATCGCCCGATTTTTGGCCGCTAGCGGTGAAAAATCGCCCGATTTTAGCCCGGTAGATGTGAAATTCGCCCGATTTTTGGCCGCTAGCGGCGAAAATCGCCCGATTTTTGGCGTTCTAGCGGCGAAAATCGCGCAATTTTTGGCTGCTATTGGTAAAAATCGCCCGATTTTGGGCCGCTAGCGGCGAAAATCGCACGATTTTTGGGCGCTAGCGGCGAAAATCGCCCGATTTTTGGCCGCTAGCGGCAAAATTCGCCCGATTTTAGCCGCTACCGGCGAAAAATCGCGCGATTTTGACTGAAAGCGCGAAAATTCGCCCGATTTTTGGCCGCTACCCGACGAAAATCGCGGCGATATTTTTTGGCCGCTAGGCGGCGAAAATCGAACGGTTTTTGCCCGCTAAGCGTCGAAAATCGCGCGAATTTTGCCGCTAGCGGCGAAATTCGCCGATTTTTGGCCGATAGCGGCAAAATTCGCCCGATTTTTAGCCGCTACCGGCGAAAATCGCGCGATTTTTGACTGAAAGCGCTGAAATTCGCCCGATTTTTTGGCCGCTACCGACGAAAATCGCGCGGAATTTTTGGCCGCTAGCGGCGAAAATCGAACGGTTTTTGCCCGCTAGCGTCGAAAATCGCGCGAATTTTGCCCGCTAGCGGCGAAATTCGCCGATTTTTGGCCGCTAGCGGCAAATTCGCCCGATTTTTAGCCGCTACCGGCGAAAAATCGCGCGAATTTTGACTGGAAAAGCGCCGAAATTCGCCCGATTTTTGGCCGCTACTGACGAAAATCGCGCGATTTTTGGCCGCTAGCGGCGAAAATCGAACGGTTTTTTGCCCGCTAGCGTCGAAAATCGCGCGAATTTTGCCCGCTAGCGGCGAAATTCGCCCGATTTTTTGCCGCTACCTACGAAAATCGAGCAATTTTTGGCCGCTAGGGGCGAAAATAGCCCGTTTTTTGGCTGCTAGCGGCGGAAAAATTGGGTCGATTTTTGGCCGGTTTTTTTTTGTGAAAATCGCCCGATTTTTGGACACTAGCGGTGAAAATCACCTGATTTTTTACCGCTAGCGGCAAAAATCGCGGGAATTTTGCCTGCTAGCGGCGAAGATCTCCCGATTTTTTTTGGCGCTAGCTGCGAAATTCGCCCGATTTTTGGCGCTAGCTGCGAAATTCGCCCGATTTTTTCCCGCTACCGGCGAAAATCGCCCGATTTTGGGCCGCTAGCGGCGAAAATCGCGCAATTTTTTGGCCGCTAGCTGCAAAAATCGCCCGTTTTTTGGCTGGTAGCTGCGAAAATCGCCCAATTTTTGGCCGCTAGTGGCGAAAATCGCCCGATTTTTTGCCGCTAGTGGTGAAACTCGCACGATGTTTGGCCGCTAACACGAAAATCGCCCGATTTTTTGGCGCTAGCTGCGACATTCGCGCAATTTTTTACTGCTACCAGTAAAAATCGCCCGATTTTTGGCCGCTAGCGGCGAAATCGCGCAATTTTTGGCCGCTAGCGGCAAAAATCGCCATATTTTTGGCTAATAGCGGCGAAAATCGCCCAATTTTTGGCCGCTAGCGGCAAAAATCGCCCGATTTTGGGGCCTCTAGTGGCGAAAATTGCCTGATTTTTGGCCGCTAGCGGCGAAAAATGCCCGATTTTTGGCCGCTAGGGGCAAAAATAGCGCGATTTTTTGCCGTTAGCGGAAAAAATCGCCACATTTTTGGCATCTAGCGTCCCAAAATCGCCGATTTTTGGCCGCTAGGGTAAAAAATCTCGCGATTTTTGGCCGCTAGCAGTGAGAATCGCCCGATTTTTGGGCCGCTAGCGGCGAAAATCGCCCGATTTTCGGCCTCTAGCGTCGAAAATCGCCCGATTTTTGGCCGCTAGGGGCGAAAATAGCCCGTTTTTTGGCTGTTAGCGGCGAAAATTGGTCGATTTTTGGCCGCTGACGGTGAAAAACGCCCGATTTTTGGCCGCTTACGGTGAAAAACGCCCGATTTTTGGACGCTAGCGGTGAAAATCGCCCGATTTCTGGCCGCCAGCGGCGAAAATAGCCTGATTTTTGGCCGCTAGCGGCGAAAATAGCCCGGTTTTTGGCCGCTTGCGGCGAAAACCTCCCGAATTTTGGCACCTAGCGGCGAAAATCGCGCGATTTTTTGCCGCTACCTGCGAAAATAGCCCGATTTTTGGCCGCTAGTGGTGAAACTCGCACGATGTTTGGCCGCTAATGACGAAAATCGCCCGATTTTTTGGCGCTAGCTGCGACATTCGTCCGATTTTTGCCGCTAGCATCGAAAATCGCGCGAATTTTGCCGCTAGCGGCGAAAATAGCGCAATTTTTGGCCGCTAGCGGCAAAAATCGCCAGATTTTTGGCTAATAGCGGCAAAATTCGCTATTATTTGGCCGCTAGCGGAAAAACTCGCCCGATTTTGGGGCCGCTAGTTGCGAAAATTGCCCGATTTTTGGCCGCTAGCGGCGAGAATCGCGCGGTTTTTGGCCGCTAGCGGCGAAAATCGCGCAATTTTTGGCCGGTACCGGTAAAAATCGCCCGATTTTTGGCCGCTAGCGGCGAAAATCGCAAAATTTTTGGCCGCTTCCGGTAAAAATCACCCGATTTTGGGCAGCTAGCGGCGAAAATCGCCCGATTTTTGCCCGCTAGCGGCGAAATTCGCCCGATTTTTGGCCGCTATCGGCGAAAATCGAGCAAATTTCGACTGCTACCAGTAAAAATCGCCCGATTTTGGCCGCTAGCGGCGAAAATCAC